>NC_051183.1:35877573-36177573 GCF_013339695.2 Rhipicephalus sanguineus | reverse complement strand
TTATGAGGAACGCTGTAGTACAGGGCTTCGAAAATTTCGACCACCCGGGGTTCTTTAAGGTGCGCCTAAACCGAAGCACACCGGCCTCTAGCCTCTCGCCTTCATCGAAATGCGACCGCCGCGGTCCGTATTCGATTCAGCGACCTTGGGGTGAGCAGTCGAGCACCATAACCACTACACCACCGAGGCGGGTCGATCGCCTCGACAAAGGCTTCGATGACAGCTTTGAGAAGTCTCAAAGGGAACATGAACACAGAGCAGGAGCCAGATCAGGATGTCACTGAGAACACTGACCGCGTAATGTGTAAGCTAATCCCGCCGGGCCACACAGATGACCGCGGCCCTTCCACCTTGATTCGCGGGAATGTCCTGACGAGCTCACGGGGTTCAACACACCGTCTCGGGCTCGGTAGCTGACCTTAAGTGAAGGGAAAAAGAGCACAGGTGCTAATTTACCCGGCTGCGAGCGAAAGTAAGGAAACGCTTACTCCTTACCGAGATATAGCGCTCCCCAAAAACAACACAGAATGGATTAGCAAGAGAGATTACTTACCCTATTGTGGCATCGGTCGTCCACCCCCGACATTGTTCCGAGAACAATCCGCAACTGCCGGCTTCTGCCTCCTACGCGAGGGAAAGCATCGATGCCGCTCCACGCAACACGAAAGGATGACAGGCATTGAACCTTGTAGCGGGCCGTCGTCCTGCGTTGCTTGGGGGGTCAAATTTCTCATTGCTTCGCGCTTTCATCGGATCGACAAAGCCCAGTCCAGAATGCATCTTCGGTATTTTAATTGTGTCTGTATTTAAAGTGAAGCTTGCCTAAGACGTACCAGTGGGCTAGTTGGTTCATGATAGCTTCTGGCAGTGCGCATCAAAAACAAAAACCCAACAGACTCATCAACATAGACCAAGACGTAAGTGCTGACGAGGCTTTAAGGCGAAGCTTTAAGACGAAGCTTCAAGGCGAAAGCCTTAAAGGGACACTAAAGAAAAAGATACGATTTTTCTTGTATTAATAAATTATTCTTTCACAATATCAAAATCCCCGCGCTTGCCGGGTGAAGGCCCTTGGTAAGCAAAAAAATACGCAATAAAATGCGGGTGGCGACACCGCCTTGAAATTCCCCGCACCAATCGTCATGACGTCACACACTTTGACGACGTCTACGCCTACGTTTTTCCTAATGGGTGAAAAATTGAGTACATTTTTCTCTGAGGCGGCCAGAGACTGAACATACCGAGTTTCACTGAAGTTTGTTGAAATCATTTTGCCAAAATACGAAAAAAGTCACTAGGAAATCAGGGACGTTACGCGTAGAAATTTCGGCGTGAAATTTAAAAATAAATAAGACGTGAGCAAACAGATCAATCTAAATCGATTCATTGTTTCACTTTAGTGCCGCTTCAAGCGCGTCATCAGACGATGGCCTTGAAAAACGCGGCTTGCTGGTCACTCAAGTGACCTTTAAAACGAGACCTTGAGAGACAGGGGGGGGGGGGGGGGAGGTGATTCTTAAAAGGAAGAAGGAAATGAAAATGGAAATTGGGTGTGGAGTGCACGATAACTGTCTCTCAAGTGAGGACACCTCAACCGATACACTCACGGGGGATTGGGGATTAAAGGGACAGTGCAGCCGGAGTCGAACCCGGGAATTCTGCGAGACAGTCAAGTGTTCTACCACAGAGCCACGCCAGTGCTTGGAACTGCTTTGGGAAAAAAGCCTATATACAGGCGTCACGTCGTGAGAGAAGACACGTTAACAGACGTAGCATCGCCTGGCAGAAGCGTAGATTTGCATCAGGCCTTACACCATTTAAATTGCGTAACGTGTCAGTTGTCTAATGCTTCTCACCGATTACGAAAGGCTCAGCCATTAAATATCATCACAATCATCCGCTGCAGCATCGACACTGTGTGCTGCTATGCAGGTGCGTGTATTGCGTTACAGATGTGTAGTTGGTACTTTGCTAACACCTTCGAAAAGCACATAAGACAACAGTACTCGCACGGGGAATTCAGATGGTTCTTTTAATGCCAAACATATATACTAGCTCGTTGCCGTTCACTTATCTTGCACGATTTAAAAGAGTTGCTCGTGTTACAAGAGTGTAACACACGTCGAATTTTTCGGCGTTTAACCATGCCTCATTGGAATGGCATGACCTTCAGCATGTCTTCGTGCTTGGATATTAACATCTGCTTGTTTGTTGGTTGAGTGTTTTGTAAGGAAACTATGTAATCCGTCAAGTCTACCAATACCAAGGTTATTGGGGCTCAATCTTGGAGGTTAGCAAATATCTTTGACAAGAATGGATGGACCGCGCAACGATGGATGTGGCGAACAACAATATAACAAAATGGTCAGTGACCTAAGATGGCTGCATGTATCACGATGTGAAATGATGCAGCTGCATTCTGTAGATGAAACCTATTAGACGAACTTTGAAGTTTGGAAGGTCATGAATATGTAGATCAGATAATCGTTTGTCCGTTAGGTTTAGAGTACGTGTGCCGAAATAAATTGGAAGTTTTAGTCAAGGACTCACGTGATTAGCTGTTCTTATGATATATTAGACAATGTAAGCGCTCGAGATGACGTCAGTGGACGCGATAGAGCCGTAGTTTGGGGTCGCTGGGATTACTCATCGTCTCCCAACGACACACAATTATGATGGTGACAATTGGCGAGTGACATTTTTTAAGATTCGGTTTCATACTTCGCGCTAGCCATGGATTGCTTAAAAGTGAAAATGAGGGAGTCTCGAGTCTATATTTTCTATATATGGGGTTTTACGTCCCAAAACCACGATATGATTATGAGGGACGCCGTAGTGTAGGGCTAAGAAAATTTGGATCATCAGGTGTTCTTTAACATGCACTTACATCGCACAGTACACAGGTCTCTGCCATTTCGCCTCCACCGAAATGCGACCGCCGCGGCCGGGATAGAACCCGCGACCTTTCGGGTCAGCAGCCTAGCACCGTAACCACAGATCCACCATGAAGGACCAGTCTCCAAAGTGGTCATGCAAGCTAACTTCAACTTCATCGTGAATGTTTTGCATGCGCTCTTAAAACTTGCTATTCAGAATAATAGTTGTATTTCCCTTTTAATGCGCTGTAGACTGTTTGTACAAAGTTGTGTTGACGAATGCATTTTTAAAGAGCATGAGGTCAGTCATGCGCCTCTGCGGCGGCGGGTTTTTCGTTGTAGTAGTTCCGGGAAGAATATTAGAGGGCTCATGACCATGTTGAAACAAGGCACCATTCCAACAAGAATACAAAGTAGGAAAACAGGTGCTGGATGGTGATACAAGAACATAGTTCCGAGTATTGTTATTTGTTTGCGCGTAACATTTAAAGATCAGTCATTTTATGTCTGTGGCAGTTTGTATCAGTCTACCTCCGGTTCATGAAATCATTTTAAATATCTACTCTTCCTTGCATAATCTTATCAACTTCATAGTAGGTTGGCGTTCTTTCACTTAGTAAGAAGCAGTGAACGAACTTTCAGTGATCGTGATAGAACGGCTACGAATCACCCCAAAGCCTGAAAACAACTGAAACCATTTTATTATTGTTTTTTATCACCGACGCTACAACCGGCATTGGTATTTCTTCGCGCTTTCTGAGTCAACAACTCGTCTGTTGGCACTTGCAATTGGTGCTTTTGAAACGTTTTTTTTTACATTTCTGTTGCCGCGGTTGAGCGTATTTATGTTCTTAGCCCTTCCTGTTTACGTTAAGCTAAGTAAGCATTTGCGTTCCGTTGCGTCTGCTTTCTGTTTACAGAGCGTTTGTTTTGACCTTCACCCACGAGATGTTTTTCACCGAGAGCTTGAAATTCTTTTTCACACTCGTTATAAAAACACATACAAGAGAAACTAACAGGTCATTTTTGTTTTCGCTTTGTACTTGCCCCAGCCGTAGGTAATAAGACCCCGAGCTCACACATGACAAGGTATTTGGCTGTCGCACATATGGGATGCAAAAGCAAGTTTTTTGTCTTTACTTGCTATATGGCAACTCTCGCATACTAAGATAAGTTATAGCTAACATGCTAGAATTTATCTAGCAGAAAAGCTCTTCGCACGTTTTCTTCGTCTTTTTTTTTTAAAAAAACAGGCTTCGTCGTACGGCAGCAGGACTTCGCCCACATGCAGCCTCCCGCTCTCCATCTTAGTTTTCAAACCACCTAGCTTATCACTTTTCTTTCCTTTTAATCCCTTCCCGGTAGCGCTAAGCCGTGCTCCCGTAAAGACCGCTGAATATAGTGTTTCTTTTCTTTTTCTAGCAACAATTATTATACCCTACAGTGATTTTAAAAATGGAATTTCGATCTTTAGTTTATATATACATATATATATATATATATATATATATAAATATATATATATATATATATATATATATATATATATATATATACTTTACGTCATTTGAGAGATAGGTATTACGATTTCACGGCTCCTACGTAATATTCTCCGCAACTCTTGAGACGCACGTTTTTAAGCAAACCTTCCAGCCAAATCTCTTTGTGTGTGTGTGTGTGTGTGTGTGTGTGTGTGTGTGTGTGTGTGTGTGTGTCTTAAATAATAATAATGAAATCTGGTGTTTTACGTGCTGATACCACGATATGATTATGAGGCACGCCGTAGTGGAGGGCTCCGGAAATTTCGACCACCTGGTGTTCTTTAACGTGAACCGACATCCCCCAGTACACGGGCCTCGAGCATTTCGCCTCCGTCGAAATGCGACCACCGCGGCTGGGGTCGAACCCGCGACTTTCGGATCAGCAGCCAGGCACCGTAATCACTTTACCACCGAGGCGGCCCGGTGTGTGTGCTAAGGGGGGTAATATTGTACTTGTTTATGCAGACTAAATGACATCTCTTAACGACAAGTGGCACTGAAAGGCAACTCAGAGCGACCGCACCAATTATTCTCGGAACGTCTCATTACTCTTGACATTTCATTCCTCCGACCGTCTGCTGTCTGTCCTTTATGCAGCGCCACGGAATGTCAACGCTATTCAGGGCAAGCTCCAAAAGTTCATTGTCACTGAGATAATTAGAGTCTAAATTAACACCTCCAAGAAGTCGTATTGCCTTCGCTGCTTTCTTCATTTTTTTTCGTTTCGCCTTGTGAAGATGGCGGACGACGATCGACATCCGTAAACACGTCTCGTCAAAGATTCCCTCCTCGCCATCGCGAGCTGAAAAGCTAATTAATGCTACGCTATAGGCGTCAATACGACGTGGAATCTTCCTGTAGACATGCCACGCCACATTAATTAAAAAGAACATTTAACGCCCACGTGGATCCTATTGATCTGGCACACACAATAAACTATGAAGGTTAATGTAGATCTTTCTCTACTTTAGAGAATATGTCGAGACAGTCGTATTAAGTTTCTCCTGACTCCGTCGCCTTTTATAGAAAGCTTACGTTGAAACATCAAGAAACGTCGTGTATGGTTTAATTATCGTTTCAATGGCATTGCGAGCAACCGTACAATTATTTAAATAGGTGTGGTATTGTTAACAGTTATTCAGAAGTAGGCGGAATTATAAAAAGAAAAGATAGAAATCCCAGCAGAGATGACGCGCGAGGCTCATAAACAGACAAATCAGTAAACACAGACCTCGGCATCTTGCTAACTGCAGGATCATTTACATACATACCTCTATCTTATTAATTGCTATGTATAGTACTTCCGAATTCAAATGTTAACAGTGCAACCAATTTCATGTACGCTTCGCAATCACAGACTACACATCTCGGTTTAAACATTAAAAAACGCAGCTCACAGAACAGTGATACAGAAATGTGCTTTGATCGCATATGTATGTATGTATGTATGTATGTATGTATGTATGTATGTATGTATGTATGTATGTATGTATGTATGTATGTATGTATGTATGTATGTATGTATGTATGTATGTATGTATGTATGTATGTATGTATGTATGTGTGTGTGTGTGTGTGTGTGTGTGTGTATGTATGTATGTATGTATGTATGTATGTATGTATGTATGTATGTATGTATGTATGTATGTATGTATGTATGTATGTATGTATGTATGTATGTATGTATGTATGTATGTATGTATGTATGTATGTATGTATGTATGTATGTATGTATGTATGTGCGAATTCCTTTATTGCAATAGAGGGAAAGAGCATGAAGGAATGTGCTAGCATCGGAATCGATATGTTTATATTAGAAACGTGCCGGCCGATGCAGCTGATTGAATGCATTGTTTGCCCCTATATTATTGCCAATCAATGACAGAAGGCGAAGACAAAGCAGCAAGAAGGCAATCGCGGTTCAAGGATTTAATCTCCTTGTTCAAAAACTTTACATTCCTTTCAAACTGATAATGACATTCCCTGGAAGCAGCTTGATCTGGAACCACCTTGAGGGTTGATTAAATTGAGGCCTTTCAGCGAGAACGCAATTACCTTTTATCGCTAAATTGGTTTTGTGTTCATTACGCTTTAATCATCATAAATATTCATTGCCTTTTTTTATTGTATCAAAAGTTTATTAGAGCCAGAATATTCATTTACTTTGAGGCATTCGAGACGACCGGTGTAGCTATGTTTCGCGAAATTCGGCTACAAATTGCATAATTATAATTGTAATTATTGCTCCCTTGGATAGCATTGTGTTGCTAACGAACATATCTCGTAGTCGTTTCTTATATGTTAGTGAATAAAAAACCATCTGTACGGACTCTTTCTGCGGTAATCAATGTGACCAACCCGTATCTATTCCACTCTGCCCATGCTTTATACGGCAGGTATCGCATACGGGCATAGTGCTTCTTATTTTTATTAAATGCGAAGCATTTCTTAGTGAACTAAAGGCACTTTAACATATCTATCTATCTATCTATCTATCTATCTATCTATCTATCTATCTATCTATCTATCTATCTATCTATCTATCTATCTATCTATCTATCTATCTATCTATCTATCTATCTATCTATCTATCTATCTATCTATCTATCTATCTATCTATCTATCTATCTATCTATCTATCTATCTATCTGTCTGTCTGTCTGTCTGTCTATCTATCTATCTATCTATCTATCTATCTATCTATCTATCTATCTATCTATCTATCTATCTATCTATCTATCTATCTATCTATCTATCTATCTATCTATCTATCTATCTATCTATCTATCTATCTATCTATCTATCTATCTATCTATCTATCTATCTGTCTGTCTGTCTGTCTGTCTGTCTGTCTGTCTGTCTGTCTGTCTGTCTGTCTGTCTGTCTGTCTGTCTGTCTGTCTGTCTGTCTGTCTATCTATCTATCTATCTATCTATCTATCTATCTATCTATCTATCTATCTATCTATCTATCTATCTATCTATCTATCTATCTATCTATCTATCTATCTATCTATCTATCTATCTATCTATCTATCTATCTATCTATCTATCTATCTATCTATCTATCTATCTATCTATCTATCTATCTATCCATACATACATACATACATACATACATACATACATACATACATACATACATACATACGTCCATCCATCCATCCATCCGTCCGTCCGTCCGTCCGTCCATCCATCCATCCATCCGTGCGTCCGTCCATCCGTCCATCCATCCATCCATCCATCCATCCATCCATCCATCCATCCATCCGTCCATCCGTCCGTCCGTCCGTCCGTCCGTCCATTCATTCATTCATTCATTCATTCATTCATTCATTCATTCATTCATTCATTCATTCATTGTAGCGTACGTCATGAAACCCTTCCCTTCAGTCACGTGTGGCACATACACGTATGCTACGGCCCATTTAATGTGGGTATGAGCCACAGGTGACTCTCAGCGTGCATCAACCCAGGAACGGCGATAACAGACAGACAGACAAGGAACTTCATTAAGGTCCTGAGGAGGGTTGCCAGGTCGGAAAGACAAAAATTAGCCAGAAAATTGGAAAACCTGGCCAAAAAGTAGCGAACTTCAGCCAAGAGCAGTGAAAGTAGCCGAAAGTAGCTACGTGTGTGTGAAAAGAACGTAGACTTAAAAACAATTATATGACTAAATGCGAAAGCCTTTCGGCGACAATATAAATATGTACAACATGAACACTTAAATATACAAAGGGATATAGTACAACACTCACGCACTCAGTCCAAGATCTTCAATGCAAAAACCTGTCCACGCAACACAACAGTTGACAAAACACGCAATTCACTTGTACACTCAAAATATTAGGCTTCACGAAAACGTTGTCATAACCGATTATGTCACGTAGGAATTGTCTCTTAAATGCCGCACTGTAACTGCAACAAGTAGGTTTTCACAAAGGATACTTTGCTAAAACGAAAATACAAGAATAGTGCAGCAAAACATACCGGTTAACAATAAGGTGAACAATATTTTATCAGATTTAGTACTTTTGTGATATTTCTGGTTCCTCCAGAAATGGCGCTACTGCTCGTGCAACAATGTTCTGAAATTTTCGCCTTGGCCACGGTCCCAAGATTTTTGCTATTATAGGGGGCCGTTTATCCAAACGTAGTTTTTTGTAAAAGTTGCGTTCGAGGAGCATCATATTTATTACAGTGTAGAAGAAGGTGCTCTATGTCTTCTTCAGCTTCTCCACATGAGCATGTAGCATTGTCTGATTTTCTTATTCTGCACAGGAAGGTCCTCGTATAGGCCGTGCCAAGCCGCTGCTTATGAATGACTGTTTCTACGATCGGCTATCCTTTATCGGAATATTAAATTCGATGCCTGGATCAATGCTAGGTTTGTGTTTGTTTTCTACTTTGCGGCGATAACTTTTATGCAAGAAAAGAGGGGTAGCAGCCTCTCCTTATATACATCTAATTAAAAAAAAACACTTCGATCTCAGAATTTCTGTGATTCAAGAATAAACTGTCCGCTTTAGCAATCACTTAGAGTTGGATAACAAAGTGCCTGCGCTGTTGCAAAAATAACATTCTCTTCTCGCATCTCCCATGACTTTTCTTAAAAGGACTAGAAGTAAGGACAAGGAAGTTAAGTATGCGGTATGAGTGCGCTCAAAATCACACTTGCTGGCCTGGAGGCATAAATTGTAGTAATTTTCGCAATATCTTGCGTCATGACGAAGTCAGAGCAGTTAATATTGCAGAGTCGCAGTCGCAACGTAATGCTAAGAAATGACAAAAGCAATTTGTCGGATGTCAGACTCCTAATGTCCATGAGTGCAGAGAAGTCTGGGTGCGAAGCGCTTTCGATTCCCGTTTACTTCCAATAGCGGCTTAGAGCCGCGTTCAGCAGTAGGTGGTCTGCAAAATGAGGCCACATGTAACAGTTTTGCCTGAGTCCCAGCCACGCATCTAAAACTATTTTCTTTTGTTTTTTTTTTTGTTGTGCGCGAGGCCTCCCTGACAAGCAGGTTATCAACGTGCAGCTTTCTTTATATATCTGTTATGAACCAAACATTGACCCTTCCTCCTGCTCAGCCGACTGAGCCATCATTTCCATTCAAGTTCATTGCCTATGTAATCAAAGTGCCAAATTCAATTTTGGCAGCTGCAAGCACGCATTTGCAGCCATGTATTGGCACCACATACACAAACGCCAGCGGCTGCGACGTCACCAAATATTGATAGTTTGGCTGAAATCGACGCAAGGATAAAGTAGCCAAAAAGTAGCCAAGACGTTCTTTCTGCCGCTACCGGCCTAAAAAAGTTGCCAAATTAGCGCAAAGTAGCCAAACCTCGCAACCCTGGTCCTGAGGAGCCAGCTAGTCGAGCCGCAGAGAGGACCACTGGCTAGCTGTTGGCTAATCCTATGTTGGAGCCAGGAGGCCATGCCTCTCGGTTCTCACACGGGCCCTGTGGACAGCCTTGGACTGGACTTCCTGTTTAGAGCTCGTCATGGCCTTCTCACAGTCCTCGCTGTTACGGAGGTCCTGTAACAGAGGGCACTGCCAGAGCATGTGGGCTAAAGCTGAGAATTCGTCACCGCAATCCGGGCAATGAGGCTTTCAAAAACCTTTACACGATCAAGTTATGCAGCTTTGGCAGCAGAAAATGCGGAGCCGGCGTCGGCAGCGCTGTCGGTGAGGGAAATATCAGAGGGACGGAAATATTGAGACTCAAGGTTAAGGCCGCAATAGAACCCAGGCATTCTGCGTGGCAGTCGAGTATTCATCCACAGAACTGCGCCAGTGCTTGAATCTGGTTACGAAAACGGCCCTATAATGGTGTCATAACGCGGAAGCGTCAGCAGTGGCTTGCCTGGTTCGCTATCGGCGTTTGTAACATATTAAGTTTTATGACTTGCCAATCTATGGTCAACCATTTCTCAACCCGGATGAAAACGGTAAAAACCGCTTCTTATGATGTGCACATCATCGCACAATGGCGTGCAGTTCATTTCGATGAAACAGACATATGTGCTGTAATATGAGTAACGACGCGACGTCGGACCATAGGATACCCTTTGGGCGTCAATGTGGCCCACGATCAGTCCCGTTGCTATGAGAGGGGGGGGAAGGAGTGCCCCCCCCCCCGTCCCTACAGTGGTGCTCCCCCAAATAGGTGCTTCCCTCGAAATAGGCACTTTGCTGAAATAGTCAATTCCTTCAGCAAAATGCTGCCTCCCCTCGCGCCCCTGCGCCCCGAAAAATATTCCTCGCAAGGTTCTGTCCACGATGTACCCATAACCAGTCGAAATGCACAAGCACGTACGTTGGTGCAACTCGAAACGCTGGACCCAAAGAAATAAAAAAATTAGATATACGCCACTAATCGCCCACTACATCGCGTGACGTCGACTCCCAGAATGAGTGGGATCTGCCGAATTTTTTTTTCTTTTCTTATTCTTTCTAGCGTTTCTTGCTTTTGTTTTTCTTCAGCAGTAATATCATATCGATGTGACAGCGGGCTCTCACTTACCCTACCTTCCCATGTTTCTTCATATAGACATAAGAACAAATAATAAAATAACTGTCAACGACGTTCGTGGTTCAGTCTCCAGCGCCACAATCCCAAGAATGTTTTTTTTTCGTGGTCGAAATAAATATCTGCACCGCTTAGAAACAACAGCGCAAAAAAGAGTTTACGCGATAATGTATGTATGTATGTATGTATGTATGTATGTATGTATGTATGTATGTATGTATGTATGTATGTATGTATGTATGTATGTATGTATGTATGTATGTATGTATGTATGTATGTATGTATGTATGTATGTATGTATGTATGTATGTATGTATGTATGTATGTATGTATGTATGTATGTATGTGCGTGTGTGTTCGTGCGTGCACGAATTCCTTCATTGCAAAAGGATGAATGAGCATAAAGGAAGGCGCTAGCATTGGAATCGATACACTTATATTAAGAACGCACCGGTCGATGATTTTGATTGTAGGTGTTGTTTGTCTTTCTATATAGTCAATCACTTTCATATCGCGAAGACAAAGCAGCAACAAGGCAATCGTGGTTCAAGGATTCAATCTCCTTGTTCAAAAGCTTTACATTCCTTTCAACTGATAATGACATTCACTGGAAGCACTTTGATCTGAAACCACCTTGAGGGTTGATGAAATTGAAATCTTTTCATGAGAACGCAACGACCTTCTTTTGTGAAATTCGTTTCCTGCTCCTTACTGTCTAACAATCGCAAATACTCATTGCCCCTCTTTATTCTATCAAAAGTTGAAGAGGGCCGGAATATTGATTTACCTTGTGGCGATCAAGCTTTCTTTAAGGAAATTCGGAAACACAGTCCATAACTGTCAATGAGTATGCATATTATTCATGGTACAGTCATGTACGCCGGAATCTTAAGAATACTTTTATTAAGGCGAAAGCTTTACATGCCTCATCAAATGAGAAAATTGACCGGCATCCCGCGTCGGCGGCATCGGCTCCAACGCGAGGGATGCAAAAGGTCATCATCACGTGATGACGTCACAGATCGCCAAAATCGATGACGTCACATCACATGACATCGTCGCTTGATGAAAGGTTATCCGGTCACGGAGGCCGTACAACACCAGGTGAGGTGCAGAAAGCTTGCAACGCCTCCGATCTTGGAAGCAGTACAATACCACGTTAGATGCGGAAAGCTTTCGGTGGGTGGCAGGGCGGGATCAATACATCGACTGAAAAGAAAAGATGGCTGTCGCCCTCGAGTCGTCTTAGGTGAATGCAAAAGGGACCCTGTGAGTCTTAATTTTTTTTACGGTATGAGGATCTCTGTGCTGCTTCCAAATAGCAGTGCAAGAAAGGAGAGTGAGTCATTCATTCATTCATTCATTCATTCATTCATTCATTCATTCATTCATTCATTCATTCAGTCAATCAGTCAGTCAGTCAGTCAGTCAGTCGGTCGGTCGGTCGGTCGGTCGGTCGGTCGGTCGGTCGGTCGGTCAAAGAACTTAATTGAAAGGTCCTGAGGAGTTTAAGCCGCAAGGAGATTCATGAGGGACAACCTAGCAGCCGCTACCGTAGGCGACGCCCGAGTCGGGGTGGGGACGTGGTGGCAGTTCTTGGGTCCTCTGGACTGCCTTGAGTTGGTGGTGGAGCTCGGAGCTCCTGAGTGCGTCTTCCCAGTCTGACTCACTGGTGAGAGGTCCCTGAGGTAACGCGGGACATTGACAGAGCATGTGCGAGAGTGAACAATAAAGTTCCGTGCAATCTGGACATTGTGGAGTGATGTCTGAGTTATAGGCGGGCCCAGTGATGGGTGCGATCTCGTTCGTAGCATGCGAGAGGCTACCACTTGCGCGCGTTGGAGCTTTGTGTGTGGTAAGGGGTATTGGCTTCTGCTGTTACGATAGTGAGAGATGATTTTGTGGAAGGTGTGTAAGGGGTCGTTAAACTGTACGTCTGGGCCCAGCTCTTCGGTGGCTCATTGATCGTAGCGGCGGGGGAGGTCTCGCGCTCGGTCATGAGCCGTTTCTTTGAGGTTCGGTTGTTGCGAGTGGACGTTTTTGCCGATGTGGGCAGGCAACCAATAGAGGTAGTGCAAACACGCAAGTACACAGGCTCGCAAAAAAAAAAGGGAGAGAAAGAATTTACGCGTAAAGTGTACATTATATTGGCTACGCAAGTTGTAACGGCTCAGCACCGAAGCACATGAGAGGATAACGTTGAAGGTTGGAGTGAATACAGATGACTGGCCGAATTCTTCGCTTGCTATCTGTAATCTGAAATTATTCCTGCCACATAACCGAATGAAACCAACAGATAATAAAGCCAAGGAAGGTATAAGGGACATGATTTGCAGTCTTTTAGCTGCAGTGTAGCAATTGTGACATAAGTGTGAAAAACTTAGAGCGGACGAAAAGACAACTTGCCGCCCATAGGGACCGAATCTGCAACCTTCGGATAACGCGCCCGATGCTCTGCCAATTGAGCTACGGCGGTCGTACTCCCGTCCACTTTATTGGGTATTTATGTGCATGCAAAGCTGGAAGTGTTAGCACTGTCTAACACGAAAAGGAAGTTGCATGATACGCAACGTGTATGGCATTTATGTTGCATAAGCGAGTACGAGCGTGGAGTGCTGTAGCCTAGTCAGTTGGCGTCTTGTTGCCTTTAGCTTAATTTCCCTGGTAATCCGTTCCCAGTGATTGCTCTGACTATGCATTGCATGTTAGATTGTACTATATAAAACTTCAGTAAAAAATAATGTAGTCGCGACATCCCCATAGGGTAATCACAGCTGACCTTGAAAATCCCACTGGACTATCGCAACATGTCTAAGCCATCTTAACCAGTGTAAATACAGTGTACTACACAAAACAAAACATCACCACTATCTTGCAGTTTACAACATGTGATCGTGTACCTCCACGTGTCGACGTCCTTGACGATAATGTATGCCAGGTAAAGTGCACGTTGTAGCATGAAACGTCGGGGTACGTTGCCTTTACAATTTGCATCACCTGTCCTTGAGAATTCAGTGTTAGATCCTGAGGCGTGTCCTATGCAACCTTTATCTAATGGGGTTGGAACCAGAGTCCTAACTTGAGGCCCTAAGTGCTCAGAGATGCCAACCTAAAGTCCAGTGGGCCGATAACCTTTTAAATTAAGAACAGCTTAGTAAGGACGTTCACTTAGCATCTGCAACAAGCAGGTCTGCATGTCTTATTTCGCATAAGCTTTGCTGTATTCGGCGTACGTTAACTATTGCGCATTCACCAACCACATGTTGCAACTGTTCTATCAATCTCTCAGGGAGGGGACACTGCTTCCACGCCTAACGAGCGCAGGAAATCCACGCTGCATAGTTTGCCGTGGCTAAACTCTGCTTTCTTTGAAAGTCATTGTTTACACACTTTAACTTCAATATGCACTGCGACGAAGCGTGTGCAAAAGTTATCTGGTGTATCCAATCAATACGTTCCCTTGCAACTTTCTGATTCCACTCCACCCTTACAACACCTTCACGACTTCAGTTTACGGGAGCAGCTCGCACATATATACATACTCAGCGTCTTCTGGGTAGGCATCCGTGTCCTTAGTGGAGGGGAAAATTCCGTTACAGTTAACAAGTCAGGGTATCTCGGCGTGGTTTGTTTATAAAGCCAAGAGCTCCGCTATGCTTTTATTGAAAGTTTGGTTTCAAGAGTGGGTGGTTGCGCTATGTCAGCTAGCGCTGCGCATCAATATACTCCGCACTTCACTGGGAACCTTTCCAAGTCCCTGAAGAGACGCAGAGCACGCTTGTGTAAGTAAATACGGACTTGGTTTTGGTGCTACATTTGAACAGCATCGAAAGGTTCGCTTCAGAATTGCTTCCGAGTTACGGAGAGATTGATCACAAAGCGCGTGCTCGCGCTTTCCCAAGCGTAGCTGTATCTTGCAAGCTTGTGGCCGGCTCTGACATTCAAGTGCAAGGATGGAGGTCACGGCTACGATTCCGGATAGCGCCGGTGGCATTCAGATGACAGGGGTTTGACGAAAACGAAACAGAAGAAACTTTTCAATTCCCGGAATTCTGGAACAGGAATACTTGAATTGCCCATGCGATTATCGATGTACGGTAAGTTATTCGGGGTTGAGAACAGTACAGTTATACCGAACGTGCAGATAGTTGGGTTTGTTTGTCGTACACATTTCAAGGAACATCGTAACACCAACAAAGCAAGAGAAGAAGACAACAGCACTGTGTGCATCTCCTCTTGTTTTTAGTTTCATAGGTCTATACCTTAAGCATCCTGCCGCCTGTGCCTTGGCCCATCCCCCTTTGTGGGTGAGCGCCATCAGGAAAAGGTCATCATCGTCATCCTGTTGTTGTTTTTTGCGCTGCTACTTGAAGTACTGTGATACCTTTGGACTGTTGGTCAGCTCTGTGTGCCTCATCCTTCTTTACGTACTTAATTCGCCATGATCTGTGTCCAAAGCAGTAAGTGTGCATAATGCTCAACCGACGCGTTTGTCAGATCTGATCACACCTATTGGAGGCAGCCACCTATTGAAAATATCGCCCCTATTTCTGCAATGCCTGTCACATGTCCAATAGATAGATAGATAGATAGATAGATAGATAGATAGATAGATAGATAGATAGATAGATAGATAGATAGATAGATAGATAGATAGATAGATAGATAGATAGATAGATAGATAGATAGATAGATAGATAGATAGATAGATAGATAGATAGATAGATAGATAGATAGATAGATAGATAGATAGATAGATAGATAGATAGATAGATAGTCTATCCAGAGTTCTTCCCTACGGCATCTCTCATGGTCTGAGTGGCTTTGACACCCTAAACCTCGTAAACGAACCAACCGATCCACTCAACGCATGTCTGTCTATTTACGTGTTTGTTTGGATAATTAGTTTCTTCTGAAAACAACAAGTAAGCTCTGTACGATTGCGATAACTGTTCCATCGTTTAACAAGGACGAGGAATACGGAACAATGTCGTGTCGCGTAGCGAGCCGGAGCACGAATTCGATTGTCACGCGCGGACGAAGGCCCAGTTCGCGGCGCGTAATCGTGATTTCTGTGGCGGCGGGTGTTATGCAATAGCATCTCTTCTGGGAAGATGGGGGGGGGGGGGGGGGGGGCGTATTTCAAAGGCTACACCGCGCGCCACATCTGAAAGCCTCATTACGTCATCCCAGGCTACGCAAAGTGGTCACGACGTGAGACTACTACGGTGCCGAAAATAACGCCCGTTGCGGCGGGTTTCACTTGGCAGATCCCCGAGGCATCACCGCTAATTAATAACGCCGTACCGACCGACAGGCCGCCGCATTTGGAAGCGTTCGGCGCACTCCCGTACGAGCTCCGTGCTCATGCAAGAATCGAGCGAACTATCTTAGAGCATTCCGCGGTAGATCGTGCTTTGGGTGAATCATCAAACGCGCATGCGCCGTGCGCGTACACAAATCGACGTCGTGACTGCCAGCCGTGGAAGGTCGTGAGAAAGGAATGTCCAATCCTTATTTTTCTTTTCAATGAACGCCTTCGCTTAGATGGACTACGTGAAGAGGTCGGGAATGAAAGAGCAGATGTGAGCGACATAGTGATGCGTTAGACAAAATTAATGAAACCAAGAGACAATTAGGCCAGGAGAGAGTATGGGAAATTATTTGTTGTTGTTTTTCAGCTACAGTGCAATCATTTTGACCCAAATAGATAAGAAATAAAGTGGACGAAAAATCACCCTTTTTTTCGGTGGGATATGAACACACAATCTTCGAATAACGCGTCCGATGCTCTACCGATTGAGCTACCACGGAGGACGTTCCCTCGTCCACTTTGTAGGGTATTCAAATGTGTTCATTCCCATTCATTAGTTGTGTCTAACCAAGAAACAACCCCCTCGAAAAATTACCCTTCTTTCGTACAATCATAGTTATGTGCTGTTGCATGTACCAGTGGTGTTTTATTAGTATGGAATGAAGACTGAATTCTTTTAACTACATTGCATTTTTAATATCCGGATGTAATGTACCAAATATTTCCTGTATAGTTTTAGTGGTGAAGGAGCTTAGCACTGTGAAAAGGCAGCTGCAGTTTCATGTTGCGTGGATCCCTAAGAGACAAGAAAATGCTTTTACAGGTGCGTCTTCTACGGATGTGCTACTTGAACACGACCGGACTTCACGACGAGCGTCTGTCAACTACTAGCGCGGTTATGTTTACGTGTGTTCACATCAACTGTTGCTTTCTTCCTCCCAGCCTGTCCTCTTAGTTTCTCTATCTCTCTTATACATATAAGATTTGTACAGTTAATATTTGAGACGAGGTCAAGAGCAAGGAATGGATCTGGACAAGTCGTGCAAGTAGTACAGCAGATAACCGCTGGTCTGTTGGTCTAACACAACAGTACCAATAACAAAGTACACGCAGCCGAGGACTCTGTAGAAGGGGTAAGCTTCTTTTGTGCGTGAAAGAGATGGAAAAATGCGGTGTCCCTTAACTATGGACATGGCTGCCGATAAGTAGCGTAGTAAACACAGCATCAAAGAACAGGTATGTGTACGCGCAGAGGGCGTGTATATTTTCCGATTATTGCGGTGTATATCAGCTAGTGATGTATAGTAATTCCTTCGAACTTCAGTACTCACATTACGGACGTAACTGAAACTCGCTGGATATCCTACAGTGGGCACAGGAATAGGATTACCCCGAGGGAGGTTGCTGTCTGATGAAATTTCTCTCGGTCTGAACCGAACACAGTCCCTAACATGATGGCCATTCTGTTAATTGCATTACATTTCACTAAACTTGTGCTGATTAACTACGTTGAGACATCGACATTGCAAGAATCAGAATTCTCTTTGTGTGCTGAAGAGTTCATACAGCTGCACGTAGTATCCGATTCGGACCCAGTGGTCTCGAAGCTGCGTTGTACTTCGGGATGGTTCCAAATGAGAAAATATCATGTAGTTGTGGAAATAATGGCTAGTGGAAGCCATGGGTGACGTTGGAGCTCGCGAAGCCACGCGCTGCCATGTTGCAAGTGATACTGAGCATGACTGTACATGCATGGCCTACAACATTCCAAATATGGTACAAACCACCGCTCCTTTCTGGACTTTACGCACGAACCTAAACAGTACAGTCACGTGCGACTTATTTCGATGTTGCACGACAAACTAACGCCACAAATACAGCGGTCTCTGACGAAACATATCGTCCACTTGGGCGCACTTTTTTTTTCGCTCCCGAATATAGGCACCAGTACGCTCCAGATCGCATTACGCAATACTCTATGGCCACGCGACCATGTTCCGCGCCACTTTTCCCCCCACCCAACGCAGGGCCACTCCTTGCTCATTCTAGAACTGTACGCGATGGGTGCAGCGTGAGGTAATACGACAGGGAATCTTCGTCGTATATGGCACGAATCGAAGGCGGCATCCAGGAAAGCAAAAGCGCCGCTCGGCGTCTCCACGCGAATTACAATCCCCCATCCACTGTATGCTGCAAATTAGGCTGGACGCGTAGGTAAGTGCCGTAGCAGAACGAACGGGCCGCGTTATGTGCGGGTCTGCCGGCCCTTTGCTTAATGTAGCTCGGTGCAAGTGCTGGTCCACGTCGGTAAAACCAGGTAACAGGACCACGGTGCACAAAGCGTTTGCAGGGCTGGATATTTCTGTAACGACAGGCGTCCAGTTTGCTAAGTATGCGTAGTTAGGCGGCTGCATCTGTTGATGTCGTAAGTTGTTGCGCAGTAAAAGAAGCAACACTAGTTGGCCTCTTGTTTATTGCTCTTGCTTGTTGTTTTTCTTGGTACTAGTATTAGCAGTAGTAGTAGTAGTAGTTTGTTTGTGGGGTTCAACGTCCCAAAGCGGCTGAGGTTATGATATGAAAGACGCCGTAGTGGAGGGCACCAGATAATTTTAGCCATCTGGGCTTCTTTAACGTGCAGTAGTTGTAGTAGTGGTAGCGGTAGTAGTGGTGGTAGCAGTAGTAGGAGTAGTAGCTGTTGTAGCAGTAGTAGTAGTAGTAGTAGAGTAGTGCTGCTATAAGTTGTGGCAGGAAGTAGAAGTAGCAATGTTTTGTTATGGCATTTGTTGCTTTATTCCCTGCTCTGATTGCTTGCATTTCTTTGTCAATGTCTTAGAAGGGTACTGACCTGGTATAGCCGGTAAGAATTCGTGGTGCGGTTATGTCGGCTCCATTTAGGGACGTATGGGACAGCAATAAACAGACACTGTTTATTCCTGTTCTACGTTCTTAAGAAGAATGCAAATAATCGTACCGTGAATTCTCAACGTACTTCTCCATGGAGCCTAACGTTGTGCATGCTATGAGCAATCTGTCTAATAATTAGGTTAATAAAGCTGACTTGACGTAATCACAATTTTACATGACGTGTTTTTCGATGATGAAAGACGAGGACATAGAAAACAGGACACCATTACTATACACACTTCGTGATTTTCTTTCTTTGTCTTGTTCTTTTATTTGAAGCAAAGATTCCTGAACATTTTTCTCTCATTTATGATTACCCAATGCCGGATAGACAACCGGGCTTAGTTCTGGCTAAACTCCCTGTGTGCATTTTATTATTTTCCTTTCTCTTCTTATGGAATCACCTACTAACATACACTCAGCGCGGCCGTGCCATTTGGTGCTATATGTTGTACTAGCGAAATATGCGTTTAACGTTGTTGCCTTCTCCCTGTCGTAAGTGGAATATCCACACTTAGACAGCGACAGAGTAAGCAAGACGACACAAGCGCTTGTGTCGTCTTCCTTACTTCGTCTCTAGGTCACGGGATCGAATCCAAGCTGTGGCGGCTGCATTTCGGTGGACGCGAAATGGTAGAGTGGTAGAGGCCGGTGTACTTAGACTCAGGCGCACGTTAAAAACCCCAAGTGGTCCAAATTTCCGAAACCCTCCACTACGGCGTCCCTCGTAATAATATCGTGGTTTTGAGAGGTAAAAACCCCTACAATTGTTATCACTCCGTCCCTGTTTAAGTGTACGCTTTCCCACTTACTAACTGTACCAACAAGCCCCAGCTGGTATTCTCCTGGTCATTACAGAAACAGTACATATATCGCAGCATCGTTGGTCGCGCTACTATAGCTACAATGAATGCTCACCAACTAGGCCAGTTTTCCGTTCTCTTGAGTATCACAGCTAGGTTGAACACCGACACTGAGCCTTACACAACACCGCAGCAAGTCTACCAGTCATCTTTTGGGTGCTAGGCAATTATCGACAGATTGCAGCCCCTCCTTCTCTTGTTGAGAGAGCGAGCGCGCGAGAGAGACCCTGACCTTCTGTCGATGCGACACCCCGATAAAAACGACGCGGCTATCCCCTGGAAGTGTTTCACACCGTCCCTTGCTTGTCCTTTCCTGTGTGGCCCATCCGCCGTGGGTCCCACTCGACCGGCCGGCCGGTGTTTAAAGAATTCCGTCGCGTCCGCCGGGCAATCCAAGCGAGAGGGCGAGAAGAGCTCGGCGCGGTAATACGTTAATTAGGGCGCCTACTTTCGGCTCCGCTTTTCTTCTTTGCGAAGAAGCCGCCCAGCTGCCAAGTACAAAACCGGGTCAGTAACGCTCTTAACGCTCGCCACCGCCGTAACCTCGTCTCGGCAGCGCGGCGTGAAAGGGTTGTTGTCTGGGGGCTTCGGCGGTCGCTCTCACTCGCCTTAGCTTCTTCGGTCACGGCTCGTTCTCACTGGAGAAGCCTCGCTCCGCTTTCGACGTCTCGCTGCGCAGGAGGAGCTCTCCTTCTTGGAGGGATGTTGCGTCCCCTTCAACGAATAAAAAGGGACGCTTGCGTAAGGACACGCTTAAATGTGGGACGCCTACTGTAAGGAGCGTTCACGCAAGCTTTACCAGTAGAGATAGTTTAGCCGGCTGTAGCGAAATTAACCTTGTGTTATGCAACCGAGGCGGAAGACTACATAAGATGAACAGGAGCCTGAGGTAAACTGCTTATTCTACAGGGATCGTCAAATTGCACTTTACAGTTCAAAAAAAGCTCTCAGGGTCCCTTATGTATTCGCCTTGGACGATGATGATGATAATGATGCTCCTTTGATGATGGCACCTACCCACCCAGGGGGATTGGCCAAGAGTCGGGCGGATCATATAGTCTGAAATTTTTAAGTGCTAATACAAGTTACTGAGTCAATTAGAATGAAGAGTTATTTTTAATGAACACCAGCCTTAGCCTACACCATGTTGCAGGACTCGAAGGCGAAAGCCACTTTCTTCTTCTTGTTTTCCTTCTCAGTCAATGTATTGATCAGCTCCGGCCCCTAAAAGCTTGCAACGCCTCCAGGATCGGAGGCATTGCAAGATTTCTGCAGCTCATTTGGTTTTACACTGACTCCGTGAGCGGCCCACCTTTCACCATTCGATGATGTGATGGCGTCATCATGGGACTTCATAAGTACCGGTGAACTTAGTTCAGCCGGCTGCAGCGAGAAAACATTTGTGTGACGTAACCAAGACACCTACGAAAAAGATAAAGTAGAGCCAGAACTAAACTGGTTTCTCCACGCGGTTCGACAAATAGCCTTTAGAGTTAACTGCTATAGTTAAATACTTTTTGCGGTGGACGATCATTGAGTTAGGTTTCGGGAGTCTTGGAAATGTAATCCCAACCTTTATATAACACTCTCTGAATGATCACCTTTAAGCAAATAAAAGTGAATTGCACTGAGACAATTTAGTTAAGTTTGGGGCTCCGTTTGTCAGCCTTTTGAAGAACTACTTACAAGAGACCAGCTTGCGTACTTTCCTCAGGCTGATCAGATCCTTTACGTGCCCTACGTCATGCCGCTATTTGCACTTAATATTTTGCTGCCTATTGTCCCGCCACCAGTTCTACAGTATCGTGTCCATCATTGTAATTTTTATTATTATCATACATATTTTCCTTGTATAACTCTGTCGTACGCCATATCGCAATGTCAGTGCTATGTTCCAAGTAGTGTACGCGGTTCCCCATTTTATACAAAATGATTAAATTTTCGTTATAGACTACGTAAAGTTGGTGTTGCTACAATGCTTAATTCTCTGACACAAAGAAAAATGTTCTCAAAAACCATCTTTCACACAAATGTTACTCACCATAGTCCTTTTGCAGGCGATTCAAAAATAGTCTCCGCTAACCGAACAAAAACTAAACAGACAAACTTAAGCCAACTCAAGCGAAAACTCAACCGTTGCGCAAGCCGGTATACGTTCCCCAGGCGAAAGCCAGAGGCCCCTTCGCAAACAGTTACGTGACAAGCGAAATGGGGCGTCGCGTATGTAAGCACACCTCTGAACTTTGACCACGAACATCAAGCGTTCACTGCTGCCAGCCGTGGCGCCAGCGAAAGCCCTAGAGTCAAAGCCACCACGAAACAGAAGCGGGTTAACTGCTCACCCAACGAGCATCGCCTCAGAACGACCGACTCGCATGCGGACACCCATGTAAAGAGCTACCTAGCCAGCGAAGAAGTACGAGAAGCCCACAGGGGCTAAGATCCAACTATAGATGTGCTTTACGGGGTAGTCCTAACCCGGCAGCGGTGGTCTGACCCGTAGTGAACGTAACGTGCATGGTCGCCTCCTACCAGGCCGAGCGAATGTGCCAGGTCGATGAAGGCGAACACTCTGTCCGCGAAGAGAAATGGCTCGAGCTCTCACCGCGGGGTGCTTACAGTCCATGTAGTCTTCAGTCTTCTCTAGGCTTATGTATACCGGGGCTAAGCTGGCGCTGTGTATAAAGATAGCCCAGGGTGGCCATTACTGAGACACGCCTCCGAAGCGTCCTCCTGGATTTGCCTCGTGCTTGGGCGTCGTATTCATTAGGGCCTGATTGAGAAGCCCTTCGGTCAAAGCGCCTGCAGGGACGTCTGGAGAGATGGCACGAACGAGTTGGGATGAGCCGGTACGCCCATAAGGAAGTGTGAGAGCGAGGAGCGAATTTGTTTTAAAGCCCATGTCAAGTCGTGACCTGCGCATATGAGAATGATGATGTCGAGGCGTAGAGTAGTAGAAGCAAATATAAAACAAACAGGGTGGTTATCCAGAAGACATAACTGGTTGACTACTCTTCACGGTGTAAGAAAAAAAAAGCACATTCGCTGTGAGAAGAACAAAAAAAAATGAAAGAATGAAGAAGATTAAAATGTATTTGTGCGAATTGTAACTCAGCCTGAAGGATTCACATAGTCGCACATCACACACAAGCGCATTGTCCAGCTGAGACTCACAACGACAGATAGTGCACAGTGTGTCGCAGACAAAATTCGTGGAACAGTCTTATCTCATTTAAACAATTCCCCCGCAAGGTGCTTTAATACATATACATTCACAAGTTCTTACTTTAGCTTGGGGTCTCGTTAGAGTTTATGGTATCAAAAACAGCGATATTTTGCACGAAAAAGCCTAAGTTCTTTCAGTTATTGCTACGTCGCCTTGCTTATTATTTTTTAAAGCAGACGTCTACTACGCTTGGCAGCAGGCCATAGTGGGCACAGCTACTAAAAATGTTGTCCACTGTCCCTACTTTTTATCTTTTTATTGCTAACAAGTATGTATGAAATAGACGTGATCTTGAGAAGAAGTTTTGATGCCACCATCATGTAAATAGTTTCCTAGATAAAAAAAAATTGAGGGAATGTCTCAATGCTAATTAGGACACGTAAACTGTTCGATGATATCACAATGAAGACGACGTACACTCTATCGCATAATTAACCTTGAGAAAAGGTGCGCAATTTTAGCAAGTTTACTGGCATACTACCACCACTGCGTAGTTTTGTCTGGTATTGGCTTATGTCGGAAAATAATCTTTAACCACTGTTATTGCAATGCAGTAAAACGTTACGCGTTCAGTAGTGCGCATTCACTTCACAAGAATACATGCTTAATACTATCCCGTTTACGCAATGTTATCGCATATAGAACATAACGGCGACATATTTCAGGAATCACGCAATGTAAGAAGGACATTTTTTGAAATTTATGCGTTTGCTTTTAACATAATTTTATGAGTGACTGGCTATACGCCATATCCTTCAACATCGGGTGTCCCTGGGCTCTAGTGGCAGCCCCTGTTCATGGACCTTTCATCTCTTGAGTCCCCCATATTCCCCTGAACGTTCTGCATTATATTGGCTATAGGCGAGCAGATAATAATTAATGAGCTAAACAATATAATTTCATCGACGATAATAACTGCGTAGACAGTTGAATAGCTAATAACAAGCATCGACTCAGTCTCTTTAGCCACAATTTTGCAACGCGCCTAGCTCTACCCATCATTATGAAATCGCATGTAAGTTATCGATCAAGTTCTTGCGAAACCACATAGTCGGTGGACAGGCGAGTACGTTCTAGGAACCCTACACTCTGAAACCTTCAAAAACACGAGTCGGCTTTATTGTAGCTAAATTTATCTGCCAAGTATGGAAGGAATGCAAGTGGTGGGCCGAATTTCTATTGCGGAAGAACGGAGGAATCGTGGGCGATTTTCATATTGTGCCCACGCAGCGCTCGAAGTACATACCACAAATCGCCTGCCACTTACCCTAGGTGCACTTGCCGAGCTATTTTCTGCTCTCGAAGATACTCCCACCTTCGACCACTAAATCCTACATGGCTATGTATAGAAGCATAGGTCAACCTATTTTATTACCTTTTACTTCGCTTATATTACTTTATCGCTCCGTCGCCTTATGTACTCCATCGTTCGGCGCACTATTCGTTGTTTGTTATCTGACCTTGTGTCTGCTGGAAAAATTGTGCGTGTATATGTAGGTGTATGCTAGTACGTACAGTACTGTCCACTGCTAAAGGGAACACCCGAATGATCACCTTTCCTAATGTTGGCCCGCTAACTGCAAGTGGATGTGGAAACATTTTCTTTGCACGGCACTAGTCTGTCAAAAAGAGACAGAGCTGTCAGTCACCGGAATTATTATGCAAATCTAAGCCATTGTGCTTTTGACAAATGTTACCAGCGCAAATGGAAGGAACACCTAGGGATCGAGACACACACACTCACAGCGCTGAACTCACAGATGATTCATTACTTTGAGCGCAAGGCCTTTTTATGGCACGCATCAAAGCAATACGGACCAGATTACAAGATGAAATGAAGCGATGAAAAAGCCTCGTCACAACAGGATGCCAAAAAGAACGTTCATGCAAAGGTGACATTGCAGTCAAAAATTTTTAAATCTTCGAGCACGCCCCCGATATACAAAACGAAAGTATAAAATATGTAATTAAGCCTAAAACCGACTGACTAACACGATGAAACCAAACAAGCTATGGCAGTTACACGAGACAAAGCTCAAAACAAATAAAAATTAAAAAAGCGGGGTAAAAAGAGCTATTGAGAAGGCATGCACTGTAGGTAGTGTACTTCCTTCTTGGAGAGTGAAAGTAAGGGCATGCTGAAACATCTTTAACCAAGCGTCTGAATATCGGGGGTCTCTAAAACTTCTCGAACAATTTGCCCGCCGTGCCTGGCTATGACAGTGCATCCCTGAAAATGCGGGGAGCAGGTACAATCGCGGCAGTGCATCGCTAGATGAGTACACGCGACCGCTAGCAGGTTCTGCTGGTGCTCTCTAAGTTAAGACACCTACCCGTCTGTCCGACATAATACTTGCCGCATGAGATTGGCGTGGAGTACACGACTCCTTGCTCACATGACACTAAAGGATGACGGTGCTTTGTTGCGCACATGTATACCTGACAGACGCCGCGAGTATCAAAACCGTATGAGGCCTTCGGCTTGATACGTTTTTGTGTTCATCCACCGAATTGATAAAGTTCCTGGGGCTACGAAAAGACGAAAACAAGTGCACATTTATACAGACGTCTTTTCTTTTCTTTTTTTTCTATTGAGACTGTTTGGTAAGCTGTGAAATAGTAACAGTCCGCATTCAGTCAAACTGGTCTATAAGAAATGTGCTGACAGTGGGTAATGCGTTTTATTGATTTTTAAATTATTATTTAAGCGAATGTGAATCCGTACTCGACAGGAGGTAAAACTGGAAGATTTCCATCGCATATTCTAACGTCAGCCAACATAACTTGCATACAGTTTCTCGGTCGCATTTTGAGTACACGTGCATTTTTTCGGGCTGCATTGTTATTGTAGAATGACATCTTTATCGAGAAGCCTCACGGCACTCCCATAGCAGGATACACAGTGTTCTGAATTGTTCGCGCTTTTTTTTTGTTTTTGCAGAGCACAAATACTGATGGCTTTATTAAGGCGAATGCTTTAGATGCCTCATCAACCGCGAAAATTGACCGTAGGCGTCCCTCGGCATCGGCGTAAACACGAGTGATGCAAGGAATCTTCACGTGATGATGTCACCATACGCCGTCGTGATGATGTGGCGTCATATGATGACGTCATCACATCTTGGTCAAAGGTAGGCCGATCGTGGAATCAGTGCGAAACCAGATGAGGTGCAGAAAGCTTGCAATGCCTCTGATCCTGGAGGCAATGCAAACAACTCAGAGTCTCTTATGCATTCACTTAAGACGACTCGAAGGCAGAGCCATCGTCTTTTTCGTCTCAGTCGGTAAATTGATCGTGCCCCGCCACCCTTCGAAAGCTTTCTGCACCTAACGAGGTTTTAAATTGCCTCCAAGATCGGAGGCACCTCACCTGGTTTTGCATCACCTCCGTGATCGGACAACCTTTGAACAAGCTACGGTGCTATGTGATGTCATCGTGTGATGTTACGCCACGTGACGTCACTGCGACGTCATAATTACGTCACAAATCTGGCTATCTGTGACGTAATCATGACGTCATATGGTGACGTCATCTCGTGATGAGGATTTTTTGCATCACTCGTCCCCGATGCCGCCGACGGTCAAATTTCGAGTTTGATGAGGCATCTAAGGCTTACGCCTTAAAGAGCCCCTAAACCACCTCCGACATTTTCCCAAACATTTCAAGTAAACAAGCGCATCGCGTGCAGAATGCCGTCGCGATCAACGATGCCGCACGCCGCAGCGCTACAGGTCGCGGGCGCGCCACAATTTCGAAAAAACAATAGCTTCTCCTTTCCGGTCCCCGCCATTCCCGCCACTGACATGCGTGACATCACCAGTGAAACTCGATGACGTTATCACTTTCGATGCTTGCGACTGGCCGAACGACAACCGACGACTTCCGGTTACTCTAAAAACAGCTGTTCGAGCGCACCTTGCTGTATCGACATCTGCGGCCCGTAACGCAACCGCAAAGTCGGTAGCGTAAATACACATCCACGCCTTGCGGTTTGATGAGCTCCGTGAACTTAACCAGTGTTTTGCGATGACTACGCTTCCGTGTGACGGCGGCTCCTCATCTCGAGCCGAGGTGGTCTGGCACGGCGTGTCACCGTACGGGTCCATCACGTTGGCGATCCTTTGAAGGCGTGCGCGCAACACAGGGTCCATACCGGCACGATTCGTAGGGGCACGGGCCGGCACGGCAGCAACAGCGGTTAGTCAACGAACAGTGCACCCAGATACCACACAGAGTTGACGGCGAGCTGGAGCGTCGGAGTCGCCGGAGTCGCGGCAACCGGAAGTAGACGCTGTCTCGAACAGCGCGTCAGCGGTGACGTATGCCACGCGAGATGAGGAGGGGCACTCAGCTGACTGAGCGAGGAGGGCAAAGCGGTTTTGGAAGAGGGTAGCGTAGGAAAGAGGGAAAGAAGCGATCGTCGCGTTTCGATCGTCACACGCGTGTAACTCCGCTATTACGGCACCGTTTCGAAAAATTCTCACGGCTACGTGTTCGTTGTAAACTCGAGCACAACTTCCTCACCTCAACTAAATTTCGACCGCTGGGTGGTTTAGGGGCCCTTTAAAATCGCCTTAGGTGCAGAAAGCTTTCGGAGGGGGGCGGGGTAGCATGAATGCATAGACTGAGAAGAAAAAGTAGCAGATGGCTTTCGCCTTCGAGGCCATACTAAACTTTCTCGTACTGTAGGTATCTTATCGCGCTTACGTTTTCTCTTGCCACAAAAAATTAAACTCTTACTATATAATTCGCTATTTTTATCTACATTAAGCTATTGCTACCTAGTATAGGGCACCACATCGGAAAAGAACTTAGGCCGAATATATAGATTACAGAAAAAGGCTGTGCGCATAATTACAGGTGTTCCTCGCGATGAACATTCGAAACCCATTTTCGAAGCCCTTAATTTACAACCAATGCCTGAGATGTACAATACAATTTTAATGAAGCGATATCGTACTTCCCGAAAGAATCACGACTCTTTTCTTACTGATTTAGCGCGTTTGACACGCTATACCTGCCCGTATAGCACACGAGCCACCGATGACTGGAAAATTCCTTACACACGTACTAACTATAGTCGCCAAATGATGAGCTACTTACTGCCACTAACATTAAGCAGTTTCTTACAATAAACCATTTATACTGTTCCGTTCCTTAAATGTTTTTCTACGTGTTAATAAAATGCAAATAGGCATGACCTTGAAGTACATGTTTTGGTATTGTATAATAACTGATGATCTCATGCTGCTGTTGCTATGCTGTCAAATGGTGCGAAAGCCTTCGTCAAGCCTTAATGGCTTTTTGCTTTCGCCCCACAGCATCATTGTTGTGACTTTTGTAATGTCTCCTGTGATGTCGGAATAAACTGAATTGAAATTGAATTGAGTCGTGTTAGGCAAATACAAAAGAAACCCTTGTGATTCAATAAAACTTGTAACTGGGCGAGTTGGTTCATACTTGAAGGTAAAAACTGGTAAGCGCAAATAAACAAGACAGGGACACAGGAAGACAGAACACGGACAGGCGCTACTTTCAACTAACTTTTATTTATCTTCAACCTTCAATATATACTCATGATACAGGGATGATCCTGAGCACGTGGTCACATGGTCACAAATCTAACCGGTTACAGAAAAGCACTCAAAAAAGCACGTTCACTAGCAAACAATGATACGGACGTGTCGCTAACACATGCCTTCCCTCTTGCAGATATATGGAACGCCTCCATCAGTTCACGGGCGGTAGTATCTTTGTCCCTGTCTAGTATTGTCCCTGTAGTATCTGTGTCCCTGTCTTGTTTATTTGCGCTTACCAGTTTTTACCTTCAAACCCTTGTGAGTTTTGGGCACGCAGAAATGCCCACACGCCTGCACCAAACAGCGGAAAACACTAAAGACAGTCACATATTGCCCATTAATAAGATTGTTCGTAGGCGATAATAAATGTCAAAGTAATTAAAACAAGCTGACAAGCATCGGTACTGACGTGCAGCTGAAACAAGTTGAGGCCATGCCAGTCAGTACAGTATGCTTTAAGAAATGTGTCCAAAGTTCTTTAAAATAAAGGAAATGCGATATTTGTTCGATGCCTTTCCAATTACTTCTTCTGTCGACACAGGCATCTTAAGATGGCTAAAGACATGATTTCAGGCAGTAATTAATAAAGTTGAAATAATTAACTTCTTAATTAGTGGGGTTGGGCGGTTATATCACATGGGGGAATTGAAGTCCTTCCTGCGAAGAACCCATTGCAGCTGTGAGATTTTGAAAAAGCAGCCTGTAGTAATAATTGCGAAGTAATAAAATCCAACCAAACTCAGCGGCGAAACCAAAACTAAACGCGGAATAGCGCAACTGCCATATTCTTCTGACATCCAGAATAAGTTGGCGTAGTTATATCAACCATAACCAACTTCTTTGCGTGGGTTTGCGGGCTGCACTTGCAATTATAGCCCGCATCGAACTCATACGTACGTTAGCGAACGCGGGAAGACCACGCCTCTGTAATCGTTGTCTTGAACAGTGACATCAATCTGGTCGTCCGCTTGTTGCGCTCACCGGTGCCTTGGTTTCAGTTTCACCATTGAATTTTGTTAAATTTCTGTACGTCACAATAATTACCAGAGGCTACTTTTTCTACATCTCAAAGCTGCGATGGGCTCTTCGCATGAAGAACTTCAATTCTTCCGTTTTACATAACCGCCTAACTCCACTAGCTAAAAAGTTTATTAATTTAACTTCCCAAACTATTGTCCCAAATGATGTATTAAATCTTCTTAAGATGCCTGCCGCTACAAAAGAAGCAACTGTGAAGGCAGTGAGCAAATATCGCATTTTTCTGATTTTTGAGGATCTTGGACACATTTCTTGAAACACCCGGTATAGGAGATGTAGAGTGCCTAGTACTTTAAATTCTCATTTTTCTTAACACACAGAAGTTGCCGCTAGGATTTTAATGGCTGGGGAAGCGGAATTAAGTTCTTTATAAAACATTAAATTTAGATATATTTCATACGACAGTTCTGGACGTTAGGCTTCGGTCGGTAGAATACTTGTTTCGTTACTGAAGGTGTGATTTCGTAAAACTGGGAAATCCAGAAAAAGGGTCGCCGGTGGTGGCTGCTTCGTGCCAAATTGGCTACTTTACGACCAGGTATGGTGGCGATAACTTCAGGAGGCGTCCACGGCTACTTCCTCTTATACTCTTGAACTTTATTTTGCCGCATTCAGTATTCATTTTACTTACTATTTCTAAACAAAATACACTGCTTTCAAGCTTTTCTCTCGTCTCTGACCATGCGCGCGCACTTTCTCTCTCCCCTTCCCCCCCCCCCCCCCCCCCCAGCAGGCTTGTACATATCGAAGCACACCAACACAATGCGTTGTGCGCCTGCAAAACCAGAGTAGCGAAGTTGCGCGCATGTTGGCGAACGCGCGTCTAGCACGCTGTTCACACTATACCCTCTACCCATGCTGATGATACGCGCAAGTTTCAAATTCCGATGCACACTGCGTGTTTTCAGGTCAAGTTGACAAAAAGCAGATATCCAAAGCGAAATGAAGCTAAACTAGAGTGTACTTGACGAGTACACTCTAGTACACTCTGTAGTCTAGTACTCTCTATCCGGACTGTTCATCTTCAACCAGATTTCACTTTTAAAGATCCACTGGTATTACGGTAAACTTTACGACTCAGTTTCACTCTGAAGCTTCAAGAAAAACTGCTTCAACTTTTAATGTTCCTACTAATTTGTTGGCTACATGAACTGTAAGCAGGCTCACTTTATGTATCACAATTTTCTCATTTATTTGTGATTGATCTGCGTCTTGAAATAAATCAAGAGTGAAAAAAAGTGTTCCCTTATTTTTATGGTCCTGCTTATCGAAAATGGCTTTTTATTCTTCAATAGTAAAACACTCTACTCATATAATACAGCTTCTGTTACATTTGGCTACTAATTTGTCGGCAATATCAAATGGCAGGACTAATTTTGTCTGCTTTTAGCTTGAGTTCCCGCTCCTTTTCAAACCCACCCAACGAGTACCCTGTCTAGCACTGGCGTAGCAAGGGGAGGAGGCAGGGCTGTTTGGGGTTCGAGCCCCCTCCGGAAATTGTAATTTTGCATGTGTATATGTACACGCACACATAAAAACGCACGCAACAATATACACAAAGTATGGTTCGACCCCCCTCCCCTCCTCCCGAAAATAATTTCTGGCTAGGCTACTGAAGTCCAGCCACTAACCAGGATACGCGTGCGTCTTTCTCATGGCGCCGGTGGGTCGTCGCGTGTACTTGCGCGCAGAAAGCAACTATGAACCAAGTGGCGCGTTAGCCGGAGTTCCGCAGCGGTCATCGAACCACGTTAAAGTTTGCTTTCCTGTTCACTTGGAGCCCGACGAAAACGATATATGGGTTATAAAACTCACTCCTCCGCACGAACGGTGCGGGCAAGCATTATCTTGCGGCAGTCGCGCGACCACAAACTTACGGCACCTCTCACCGCGTAAAAACCAGTTCTCCCGTCAAAGGCGGCGCAATACTCGCGATAAGCGAAGTTGTCTGAGGAACAGATTGTAGCGACCCCTGGTGACAGAAACGGTGGTGGCCGCCACCGCTGGGCGCTTTACTGTCAACGTGTCTATGGCAGGGCGGGAATTCCCCTCGTGCATGTTCGCTAATGGCTGCCGACTGCACTGTGAAGACATTTAGGGTTTCTCGAAGGTGGCACTACTGACACATTTTGATGGACGAGTTGGTCAAGCGTCAATTTCAGTAAGAGAACGAGTGGGACAAAGACAAAAGAAAAACACAAAGACAAATGGCAGAGACAAAAGACAAAAGAACGAGACAAAATACGAAACAAGAGAAAGGCTTGCAGCTTCCTGTAGTCGGTCACAACCTACGAATATACACGAGCTTTGCCCGCAAAATCGTGGCGTGCTTCCCTATCACCCGCGTAAAGCAGTCCTGCAAGCTGGTTTTGTACTTTTTTTGCCAATGTAAATAAAACGTATATCGAAAACTAAAGGTTTGTCTCTCCTGCCTAAAATATTACCTGGCTATGCATTGATGTCGGAACGTCCGTTGAAGTTTGCCAGGACGTTCAAGTTTTCAACTTAAAACCAGTGACCCAAGCATGTGTCTGTATGAGTACGCCAACTGTCTCAAGCACCTGAAAGGTACTTGACGTCACAGAATTGAGCAAGTGTGATTGGATGGAACGTCTATGCGAATTCTCTCTGGGAGGGACAGTAATGTCTGTAGGTGGAGGCTGTACTTATTCTCATGTTGTAACCGACTGTAAGTGCCTTCGTTCTTGTCGCATGTTTCCGTACCACAAAGAGCGCAGCAGTGAAACTTCCGGTCTACGTCACGCCAGGGAGAGTCATGTGACCTGAGCGGGAACGTCACGTATTACGTCACACCAGTGCCAATATTTGAATGAAGGGGAAAAGTTCGACCTGGCGTTCTATGAGTAACGCTATTTGGCCAGTGTCACTAGTTAGCCCTTGTCATTAGGGGCAGTAACCTACGCCCTGCTACTTCTTACAGAAGTAGAGTCGACAGGGACGTGCGCCTTTATCAGTGACGTCATACGTAAACTTTCTGCTAAGGTCACTTCATTTCATTTTCGTCGCTGGAAAACCTTACGGTGCACAACTCTCCATCAGCTGAGACACGGGAATCGCAAATAAGCTTTAGCTGATGAAATTATACGCCAGCGAAAAACTTTAACAGCCGGTGTGTGTAAGGAACTTCACCTCATATCCGATAGACTTTCCAGATAAAAATTTCGTCTTAGCTTCGTTTGTAGCGTTATGCACGTAGAAATAAAAATTTGAATAAAATTGTTAGCTTCCCTTTACACAGTACTTAAAACGAAATACGTAGTGAGACAACATCTTCATTTACACTCCAAACATCGCTTTTTGTACATCAAGATCCACTAACTAAAATTTAGGAGAATTTTTTTTTCGATACGCATAGCAAAATTCGAAAGAGTTAATTAATCGGATTCAGCTCTCTGAAGGTGCCTACTCCATAACCGGGGACTTATTAGCGGAGGGTTGGAGCTGCGGTTAAACTTCGGCCAGCTGGAGTTCTTTGAAGTGAAATCAATACACGGTACACGAGTGTTTCTGCATTGCCGTACCTCGGGAACGCATTGTTAGTAGCCGGAAATCACAGAGCTGTGATCACGTGCACAGCATCTGGAACCCAAAGGCCACTGAACCAGTACGTGAGGTCCAAAAGCATAATAAAATGTACGCTGCACAGATCTTATTCGACTTGAACTAAGCACCACCACCCGTACACGTAGCGATTATTTCACGCGTGACCATTCGGGTGCAACCGAAGATAAACCCTACTTAAAAAGCCCACGGCGTTTCCTAGATCCTAAACATACAACAACCTACCGGTCAATGTCCAACGATAGGGGCCATTGCTCTGTAGCGTCAAAACAGGAAGCGACCCTGGTCCCTGCCTTTTGATACGGCCTCAAGGAGGTGCTATGCCTCGGGGTCAACCCGCCGCTGAGACCTTTCGCTATTACCACGCGTAAATGCTCAGCGTATCCACACAGCCGCGAGTTCTCAAGTTCGTGGTCATCGCTTCCAAAACCACTTAAGGCAGTTCACTGGGTCAGCCGAGCCACGTGCGTGCACAACGCAGACGAAGCCGAAGTCAAAGCCGAAGCACAACCACCGTTCAAAGCGCGGTCGGGCGCGAACAATGCAAGAAACAAAACAAATAAAGCTATGCACTCCTGCGCGCCCCTTCGCGGTGCGAGGCCCTTGTTAGCGTTGCGGAACTGTTTTCATAGAGTCGCCCTGTGGAGGGCGCAGTGTGCTCTTGGATATGCACGCCATGGCTAGATAGTTGTAGTGGAATAGCGCATAAGCAAAGTCTAGCCAGTCGGCTGGGCGACCGCCATCTTCGCCGTTGAAATATGGGCGGGGATAAGCTTCCGTCAGATCACAGGAAGCGACGCATCTCCGCGGACTGTACACCGCCAGCCTTATGCTCAGCGAGTATTGTGCAGTGATGGAAAACGCTGCAACCGGAGATGGCGGCAGCAAGTCAACGGAATGCGCCCTTCAGGCGAACGCGTCACCGACAAGTCAACTTTCGTTAACCTCGAACTGCTCGTAAAAAACAAGGACGCGTGTCTAGCCGGCGTTACTTAGCGTAAATCTTTTCTTGCATTTGCGACGGCGCGTCCACTTTACGTGCTCGATACGCTTAGTTAACGCAGCGTGGCACCATTTGTCTTAAGTGTAGCTTTATTTATTTATTTTTTTTTGTAGCGGCAGGAGCCACGAGTGACGTTCTCGTTTCTCTCCCAAACACTTCCGGTCGAGCGCTTGTTTCCTCTTTCCCTAATATTCTGAAAATGTGTTTAAAAAAATAAAACTGGCGCAAAATCGATGGTTCTGGTTCTTCTGACTGATTATATAAAAAGTTATATATTGGATACATACGATATCGAAGCATCAGCTTACTTGAGATAAGGGCTAACTAACGCTCAGTATAATGAATGACAATTGATTAAGCGAGCTTATTGAAGTTGGATATGCTTTTCTTGTGAGCAGCTCGGATCGTTGCAGCACCTGGCTGAGCAGGTCTCAACTAGACGCTTCTTTCTATGCGGGCACTGAGATCCGCTTTGGCAGTGCGTGAAACAATGTTAACCCGAGGAATACACCTAAGAACACGAACTCTAAGGTGCGGGGGTCGCTACCAAACACCTAAGTCGAGTGTTAGGGTCGCATACCGATTTTTTTTAGACATCGTATTCGCACTGCTTCCTGACCGGAAATACGTCACTGAGCAAGTATATTACTCTGCGAGCGACAATTTTTTGAGGGCCTGTAACTGTCAGGGAAGCGGAAACTCGCAACACTGTACATAACAGGGCATACGTGACCAGGCGATGATATCTACGTCCACATTAGGTCATTGAAACATGGAATGTACTACCTCAACTATTTGCTCTTCGCCACCGCGCTGCCGATTAAGTTCCCGTGACGTCATTGATTGCCACCATTAATGGTGCACCTCCTGGCGAAATCACCGCGTAGACGAAACTGTCGCTCTCAGTCTCTATACGCTGCCCAGCGTTCAGTAGCCGAATTCACAGAACTTGTCTTTCAGAAGTGCGTTTTCCGATTGGTCAGCCAGCTTCGCCGGTGATATGTCCCGCGTCATGATTGGATGAAATATGCTCTGGAAATTTTTTAGTGTAAGTCGTTTTCGTGAATACGGGCCCTGTTCTTTTAGAACCCAAATACCAAGTTTTTTTTTTTTGTTACTACATGACCACTAAATGAAATTGCGGGGTGCTTCGTTTTTGGGTGAAGCAATCGCGGGGTGACTTGAAGAGCATTTTCTGCAAAAGACGACGCAGTACCAAAAGGAAAAAAAAAGACAGGAAACGGGATTATTTACTTGCTTCTTTATCCTAAGATAGCCTGTTCTAAAAGCGGCCTGTCGTCAAGGTGGGCAAACACGGCCGCTGAGCGAACGCCTGTGCTCTTTCTAGCGAAGAAAGCGGCAAAGAACATGTTCAAACAGCTTCCTCGGTGCCACAGGGATTGCGACATCATCTTCCATCCCGATGAAGAAAAGCGTAAAATAGAAATCTTAGAATGCCGACGCAAACCGTCGTAGCACAGAAAGTGGTTCAAAGTATTATTGTCCTTTGTATCTTTTCTTTTTGTGCCAGATATCTGTTATAAAGACTACAATCCTTCCATTCCTCACGTCCCTTCTTTTCGCAAACCTGTTTTTATTTTTTTACAGCAGAGTTGTTATGGTCAAGGTTTGCCGCGTGCCGTAGATATTGTTACGCGTAGAGTTACGGTATTTACAATATATTTACAATACGTAAGGGGTGTAGCGTTGACGCACTATAACAAGTGCAACACCTTCGATCAACGCCCGAGACACTTCAACTTCGTTTTCGGCTAGTAGCGTCCTCTAGTTCACAGTGGCACAAACACCTATGTGACATAAACTCCCGGCGGCAGAAGCACCGTCTCGGTGCATCGGATCGGTGTTCGTGACGTAGGGCTTTAGGCGGGAAACATGCACAGTCTCAGTAGCTGGTGAGGGGGACAAAGGCTTGCGGTTCAGTGGCGAGATCTCGTATGTGACTTCGGTTACTTGGCGAAGAACTCGGTAAGGCCCAACGTAGCGCGGCAGCAGTTTTTCACTCAGGCCAACGCGACGTGAAGGCAGCCAGAGCAAGACCAGGGAGCCAGGGCTGAAACGCACGTCCCGGTGGTGGCTGTCGTACAGGCGCTTTTGGTCGGCCTGAGACGCCGCGAGTCGATCACGGGCAACGCGACGTGCCGTCGCCGCGCGAACGATGGCGTCGTGAGCGTAGAATGTGGTTGAGTTTGCCTCTGAAGGAAGTAGTGAGTCGAGAGGCAAGAGCGGGTCGCGGCCATACAGCAGATAAAACGAAGAATAGCCAGTAACGTCGTGACGCGACGAATTATAGGCAAACGTCACGAACGGTAAAGTGCAGTCCCAATCTCGGTGATCCTCAGACACGTACATGGATAACATGTCCGTGAGTGTACGGTTCAAGCGCTCAGTAAGTCCGTTTGTCTGAGGATGGTAAGCGGTGCTGAACTTGTGGGACGTTGCACAAGAGCGGAGAAGGTCGTCGACAACTTGCGAAAGGAAACAGCGACCTCGATCAGTCAGCAGCTGACGAGGAGCACCATGATGTAAAATGACTTGATGGAGGAGGAAGTCAGCGACATCAGTTGCACAGCTGGTATAGGGAGGGCTCGCGTGATGGCATAACGTGTGGCATAATCTGTCGCTACGGCCACCCATTTGTTACCCGCGGACGACGTCGGGAAAGGGCCAAGGAGGTCCAGGCCGACACGGAAGAATGGTTCGCTGGGGACAGCTATAGGCTGAAGGTACCCAGCGGGTGGGAGAGGAGGCTTTTTGCGCCGTTGGCAGAGCTCGCAGGAGGCGACGTAGCGGCGAACAGAGCGGTATAGGCCAGGCCAGAAGAAACGCCTGCGCACGCGATCGTAGGTTCGGTAAACACCCAAATGTCCAGCGGTGGGAGCATCGTGCAATTGCGAGAGGATAGATGGTCGCAGATGCTGAGGAACAACGAGAAGCAATTCAGCACCGTGTGGTGTCATATTGCGTCGATATAGGGTACCGTCGTGCAGAACAAACGTACGGAGGAGGCCGTTCCGTTGTTCTGAGGTGAGGCGTTCTATAAGAGATCGCAAATACGGGTCACGACGCTGCTCGTCGGCGATGTGAAGGAAGTCGCTGAGCGACAAAACGCAGGCATCCGACTCAGTTTCGGCGGTGTCAGGTGGGTCGATGGGATAACGGGAGAGGCAGTCGGCGTCCTTGTGTAGCCGTCCAGATTTGTACGACACAGAAAATGTGAATTCTTGGAGGCGTAAAGCCCAGCGACCGAGGCGTCCCGTAGGGTCTTTGAGTGAGGAGAGCCAACATAAGGCATGATGGTCTGTTACCACGGTGAAATGTCGTCCGAATAAGTATGGGCGAAACTTGGCAATGGCCCAAACAAGGGCGAGGCATTCACGTTCTGTGATCGAGTAATTGCGCTCTGAGGGTGATAAAAGGCGGCTAGCGTAAGCGATTACACGATTCATCTCCCGCTGTCGTTGGGACAAAATAGCGCCAATGCCATGGCCACTTGCATCCGTACGAACTTCAGTGTAAGCAGACGGATCAAAATGACCCAGAACGGGCGGATTTACAAGGCGACTCGTAAGCGTTGAAAATGCCTGAGCTTGCTCTGGTCCCCAACTGAATGGGCTGTCCTTTTTGAGAAGATTGGTGAGAGGACGAGCGATGTCGGCGAAGTTCGCAATAAATCGTCTGAAGTAGGAACACAGCCCCAGGAAACTTCGGACATCAGCAGAGGTACGAGGAGGTGGAAACTCTCGGACTGCGCAGTACTTTGTCGGGATCAGGTTGTATGCCAGTAGCGTCCACGAGGTGACCGAGGACTCGTAATTGAAGACGGCCGAAATGACATTTCGCAGAATTGAGCTGCAGGCCTGCTCGACGGAAGACGTCAAGGATGGCCGAGAGCCGGTGGAGATGGCTGTCAAACGTCGATGAAAAAACAATAACGTCATCAAGGTAACACAGGCATGTGGACCATTTAAAACCACGTAGAAGAGAGTCCATCATGCGTTCGAATGTGGCTGGAGCATTACAGAGTCCAAAAGGCATCACTTTGAATTGGTAGAGGCCATCTGGGGTGACGAAGGCCGTCTTCTCGCGATCTCTGTCATCGACTGCGATTTGCCAGTAGCCAGAACGTAAATCGATCGAGGAGAAATAACTGGCACCATGTAAGCAGTCCAGGGCGTCATCGATACGCGGAAGCGGGTAAACGTCCTTTTTCGTGATCTTGTTCAGATGACGATAATCTATGCAGAACCTCCAAGTATTGTCCTTCTTTTTTACTAAAACGACAGGGGATGCCCACGGACTGGAGGAAGGCTCAATAATGTCCTTAGAGAGCATTTTCTCGACCTCTGTTTGTATGACGTGACGTTCTGCCGCCGACACACGATAGGGACGCCTATGGATGGGCGGAGCGTCACCAGTGTGGATCGAATGGGTGACGATGTCGAAATCAAATATGTCTTCGTAGGACATCAAAACGCGGCGGAGGGCGTCAGCGTCTGAAGGTCGTAGGTCAGGAGCTATCATTCTGGCGAATTTTCGTTAGATGGCATCGTCGGAGCCGAAAGTTGAGCGAGCTCAGATGGTCGTTCATAGCTGAGAGCAGACACGCTGGACTCTTCCAAAGGGGACAACACAGCGAGAGACACACCCTCAGGGAGAGCTTGTGGAGACGAGCCAAAGTTCAGGAGAGGAAGCCACGCATGGTTGTTGGTGAGCGTAATGATGGAGCTAGGGAGAGCTATTTGGCGCTCCAGCAGGACGTCGTGAAGTGGGGACACGACATAATTACCATCCCGAAGTGGTGGGCAAGGCGACATGAGCACATAAGTCTTAGCAGCAGGTTGCAGCCGAACAAATTCAGTGCAGCGAAGTCGGGAGTGGATATCTGCGGTGGTGTCGGCACAAAACTGGGGTAGCTCAAGCTTCAGAATACCGGTTGAGCAGTCAATTAGCGCAGAGTGAGCAGTCAAAAAGTCCATGCCGAGAATCACCTCATGAGGGCACTCCGCAAGTACAGTGAACAGAACTAACGTTGAACGGTCGGCGATGGTAATACGGGCTGTACACATTCCCATTACGGCTGTTGTGCTGCCGTTGGCTACGCGTAGGACAGGCGACTCGGCGGGCGTTAGCACTTTTCGAAGACGCCTACGAAGGTCGGAGCGCATGACCGACACCTGAGCTCCAGTGTCGATGAGGGCTTTAACGGGCACATGGTCAACAAAAACTTCAACTAGGTTTCGTTTAGGAGCAAGGGTCAACAGAGGTTTTGCAGTCAAGGTCGTCAACGCAGCCTCACCTCCAGGGGCTGCATTGGTTAGTTTCCCGAGAAGCGGCCTGAGTATGATGGGGACGGGGGACGCCGAGATGTAGGCGAACGGGACTGACGGCGCCGAGGTGAGGGCGAGCGGCTATTGGTGAATGGAGGAGCAGCAGGGCCAGCATTGGACGGTTCGACTTGAGGTGACAGAGGACGAGAGGCGTGTTGGTAGCGGCGGTCAGCATATGGTCGAGGCGATGAATTCCAGCGGTCACGGCAGTGGCGAGAGATATGGCCGATCCGGGAGCACACGAAGCAGATTGGTCTGTCGTCTGGTGTTCGCCACTCAGATGGGTTTCGGTACCGATTCGCGAAATACTGTCGAGGTGCAGCAGAGGCAATGATCGGAGCGGTAGAGGTGGGACGGGGGCTAACGGCGCAGGGCATGTCCATATTCGCAATTTCCTGGCGAACAACAGCTTGAATGAGCGAGATTGTTAGATGGTCATGCGTAGTGGGAGGTCCACGAGAACTCGGAGCCATAGCCTGAAGTTCGCGACGTATGGCTTGCGTCAAATTTGGTGATGCTGGTTGAAGCAACGGCGCGGGTTCGTTGCAGGATGAGGTCGGAGCCGTATTTGGAAGCCGGTCGAAACGTTGCACGATGCGCTTGCCTTTTGCTTGTTCAAAGTGGCGGCACTCTTTAATGAGGGAATCAACTGTTGTGCAGCTCCTACAAAGCAAGAAGTTGAATGCATCGTCGGCGATGCCCTTCACAATGTGTCCGACCTTATCTGCCTCCGGCATGTTGCTGTCCGTTTTTCGGCAAAGTGCCAGAACGTCCTGAATGTAGGAGATGTACGATTCAGTGGACGTCTGGGCACGGGAGGCTAGCTCCTTCTGGGCTTCTACTTGGCGTCTGATTGGTCTTCCGAAGAGATCACGTAGCCTCTCTTTGCAGATGTCCCAACTTGTCAGCTCGGTTTCGTGCGTCTCAAACCATGCCTTTGCGGTTTCCCCCAGGTAGAATATCACGTTCGCCAGCATAAGGGTTGGATCCCACCTGTAACTGTTGGCGACGCGCTGGTACATCGCCAGCCACTCTTCGACGTCGACCTTGCCAGTACCGCTGAAGATTCCCGGATCACGAAGCGGATTCATGACGTATTGCACGGGTGTCGGGTTGGCCGGGACACTGTCGGTAGCCATAGCAGCGGAACCGATGTGACGTCCGCTGCGGAGATCCAGGTCCGACCTTCGTAGAGACTACCCCGCACCTCCACCAAAATGTTACGCGTAGAGTTACGGTATTTACAGTATATTTACAATACGTAAGGGGTGTAGCGTTGACGCACTATAACAAGTGCAACACCATCGATCAACGCTCGAGACACTTCAACTTCGTCTTCGGCTAGTAGCGTCCTCTAGTTCACAGTGGCACAAACACCTTTGTGACAATATAAAATTATCATCATCATGAACCGGCAAGCGCTTAATGACCACCCAAGCATTCTGCGCACATGGTTAGCAACAGAAGTTGAAACGTGCCTAGCAGCTCTGCTATGACTCAGTCTTGCACGACTTAGTGCAAGCCGCGTTAATTTTTTGTCTCCGCTCTCCTTTCGGTATATTTACTTTTACGATCTCATCAGATGACGTCGTTAGTCAAACGTGGGTCGATCCCGGGAGTAGCGCAACACCATGTGATGTGCAGAAATCTTCAGAGGAATGGGGAAGAAACAATGCAATCGACTGAGAACGTCAAAGTAAATTAATTCGCGTCTCTCACAATGAGACTGCCTTATGTCTTGCAAGAAGACTGGTCCGCGATTGTATAACCTAATGCATTAGCAAATGCGAAGTGGGCTCGCGCCTTCAAGCGTTACAGAAAGCGCAACGTGCTGCCGGACTTTTAGCAGCGAAGCTCTTTAAACTGTCGATGCTCCGTCGTGCAAAACTTCACATGCGGGTAAATGGCAAGCCCCACTACCGAGTACAGCAGGTGCGAGCGTTAAACGAAAACTATGCTCGGCGAAATGGCGAAGTGGAGCACGTGAAAGAGAGAGAGAAAGAGAAACAGAAAGAAAAAGAAAACAATAGGGAGAGGGGGAAGAGAGAGAGTGAACGAAAGAGAGAACAAAGGAAGAGAGAGAAAGAAAGCTGTAGAAAGTAAGAAACAGGAAAAAAAGAGAAAAATGAAGGGAATGAAGACATGAAAAGATGGAAACACATAGAAAGAGAGAGAAAGGAATTGAAAGAAACCGAGAAGATAAAGAGAGATAGGAAAGACAGAGAGATAGACAGAAAGAGAAAGAACGAGAGAAATGAAGAGAAACAAAGAAATAGAGAGAAAGAAGCAGATCGAGAGAGAAAGGGAGAGGAATAAAGATAAAAAGACAGAAAAACACATAGAAAGAGAGAGAACGATATACAAAGAAACATACATGAAAAAGGCAGAGCGCGAGACAGAAAGAGAAAGATAGGGAAGAAAGACAAAATAAAGTTAGAAAGTGCGAGGAAGGAAAAAGAAATAGTTGAGAGAGAAATAAACAGACGCGAAAAAAAGGTACAAGAAACAGAGAGAAAGAGAAAGATAGAGAAGAAAGAAAGAAAGAAAGAAAGACCACCCAGCTGCGCTCTTTCTCCAGACTTGGCGCCATTACTGCGAAGCTCCCATAGATTTTTTTTCTTGTTCTTTATGCAACAAAAGGTTCGCCCTTAGTAAGACGTAGAGCTCTTCATGTGCGCTTTTCAAAAATAAAAAAATAATTATTAATTACTTTATAATTGATAAGAATTATTTATTAATAGTTTTGCTATTTCGCTATACTTGGCCCTTGCGGCAATAAGCATCATCACATCATCGTCGTTCATGTACGGTTTCTCGAGCGATGGTTTATCAAAGACTACAAAGGTAGCGCTCAATCAAAGATGGCGGACAAATTGACAGATAAACGAGCGCTAACTTCCCGCAGAGGTTTACTGCAGTGCCACACCATGAAAGTAATGTAGTCAACCTAAAGGAACAAAACCAGCAACACGAGAGCGACAACGAGATGATGTTAAGCCAAACACAAAACAATCAAAAGTGCCATACTATCACTTGGTGCACGCGCCACTGCCGCTCAGAGAGATAGCGTACCTTTCCAGGCTTTCCGTAATCTTAAAGTTCGTTTTCTCAAAGATTTACATGTGCGTTAAATTTGATTCCTTGCTCTCATCGCTAGGAGTGACCGCGAACTCACGCGACCATGTGCCTAGGATTAAGATCCATATATTTCTACGATATATGGTTACATTCATCTTTTCGCCATCCTCAATGTGCGAAAGCTGATTTTACAATTCTGTTAAAATCTGAGTGCGTTTCTACCAATCTTGCATATCTAATTATTTGAAATTCTCGCCGCACACTTTGTGATAAGTGACATTAATCTCACTCAAGAGGTAATTCGTGCAATTTTAAATTCTGAATGTTGTACCAGAAATACGTGAATGCGCATTTTTGGCAATAATTCAATTCAATCATACAGAACACACATTTTGCGATGGTTGCTTAGGCTAAATAAATTGCGCGGAAAAAAAATGGTGGCCCAACATTATTCCAAAACACACAGTCCTGTTGCACGCAACAATTCTTTTATAAAAAGCTACGTCAGTACTTCTACGAATTAAAATCACAATTTTTATGTCGCGCGACACTCTCTTGAGTGAAATAAACTTCGACAATCTGCTGCGTCGAACAAAAAAAAAAATAAATAAATCCTTGAAGTTTTCGTAACACGGCGACATGAAGTTTGCGAGAAGAATTGCCACATGGATAGCGTACTTCCGCGTAACGGCAGGGCAACAGAACACGCAACGAAAATCGCCTTCGCAGCTCCACAGTTTTCCTTTACATTCCTAGCGCATGATGCGAGCTCGAAGCAACTACAAATGTTGCCGTTCAGAGAAAAGTACATTAGCTACCCCTTTACATCTTGCATCTCTGCCTGAAAAATTGTTCGAATTTGCTTGTTACTTATTTTTTTTTATTTGTGTTTTCAATCTATTACGTGTCACGCGTTGCTTCCTCGATTCCCTGAATTGTCACTTAGCAAATACTGAAATACTCCGCCGCCTAAGTGTAGGCTTACGCAAGCGCTTACGCTCGCTTGCATAGGCGATAACCTTTTGAAATCCTCTTAAAGAGTAGACTAGGTCTTAGGCGGTGCTATGGAAGCGGAATATTGACGCGGAAGCCTCTGATGTTTCACGTAAACTGCGCCTTGTAATCTTGGAAACCAGCAAGAATGCTGTTTGAAGTGGCAACCTAGACCTTCGGACTCAAATCAACAGCCATTAGACCCTTCAGCAGGCACAGAATGTAATACAAGCCCCTATGTAACTCATCCAATGTCTCATTTTCGAATACAGGGTCGACGAAAACCATTCAGGATTTCGTTTAAAAGCGAGGGTAATTCATTTTCGTCTTAAATGTGTGTGAAGACCTCCGAGAATTGCTCCGAGAGTTTCGCTTTATGATTGGGTGGTTCTTTGGCAGACGTAATTACATTATTACGACCGCTGCTTTCATAATACATTGAGTAAGCTCATGTAACTGAAATATCGAGTTACCCGAAATCTAAATTACTAGCTTCATTAGGTCAACATAGACACTCCGAAATTCCGGCTGAGTCTGCTTATACTCACAAGTATATGTTGTGCTTTCACATTTCTAATGAGCTAAACTGGACTCACGACACGCAATTTATTGTTTGAGAAGATTAGCGTAGAGGCAGGAAGCATGTGTACGTCAAAGAAAGCGGTCGTTCCAGGATATACTGTTGGAGGATTTCATGGAAGCTGACGTGTTCGTGGCTCAGCAATGGCTTTATCTTGAAAAACAAACATGTTAATCCTGCGTCAACGTAAACTCCACAAAGCTGAGCCCAAATGAAGCTGGCTTCTGTGGGAACAAGTGAGACCCGTTTTGTCGCAGTGAAATTGTTGACGCGGCTTTGTTTGCCATTACGTCAGTCGCATATACTCAGAACTTAAATGCTATGTCACGCTTTCTGAGTTGTTTTATAGTTTAAATTGGTGGACTGATCGATTACAGTGATTAAGTCGTATTTTATAGTGTTGCGAAATTTTGATGCTTTCTATCGGCGGCTCTCCCCTAAATATACACTTATGCAGGGAAAGAAAAAAACAGACGTGCCCTGCCGCGTACGCGCACGCGCACATGACCAAATGCATACAATAGGAAAATATCATTCATTGGCGTAGCCTGGGAGGGTGGGGTTTGAATGCCACGCGCTGATTTTTGTTTTTCAATTTTGAGTGTATATTACACGCACGAACGAACATACATAAATCCCCCGCCCCCTCGAGAAAAAATGTCTGGCTTCACCCCTCAAAAAAAATATCGATCATATTTCAGTCGCTGTTTTCAATCCATTAGTGCCAAATATATTGGAAACATAAAACTTGTGTAAACACGCACAGTATGAGACGGAGAAAGCCAAATGCCCATGAACTTTTATGGAACACCGGTGGATTAACAACGTGTAATTAACGATATTCGCAACGAGCCATCCCTCGCCCTTCTTGGGCAAACTCTTGCATCCATAGCAGGTTGCGTCACGGATTCCATTCCGCAGACAGAACGCGCATTCACCAAGTTTGTGCTTGCCGCCTTCTCCTAGCTTCCACTGCCGCAGGAGCCGCAGAGGCTATGGCACTCTTGACTTTTCGCCGCACGAACTGCAAGACAAATCTAAATCCCATCACAGGCTGTAAGGCTCGGACCTGTTTCCAGTGGGCCATAGATGCTCGTTACTTAGTTCGCCGTGGAAGCGAGACTGTTTGCTTAGACTTACAGCGTGATTAATTTCAGCCCTCTTGGGTTCCCCCTCTCTTCATCTCTTTCACTACCTCATCCTTCTAGCCGAAGTGTAAGGTTGCCGACTGTACGAAGTCCTAGTTAACGGTACTGCCTTTCATTACCCCTCCATCTACTCCTTCCCATGCCGATCGGTGCATCTTTCTCTCCCTCGAAAGCCCGCTATATGCTCGGGCGGGCAGGCATAGCCGTTGTTAATAGGGTTCACTTGCGGGGGCTCATCTCCGTTCTTAAGTGCGCTCGCTTCGTGCTTTGGCTTCTCTTCTGCAAGCACTTCGTTAGGTTTGAGAAACGGTACATGCCTATCCCCATCCCCTACCCAACAGCCTATTCCCTCAGCTCCAAGCGTTCACCCAAGAGCCTCGCAAGGTCATTTGTCTAGCAGGTAGCGTATTCGCAAACTGCTCAGGAGTGACCGTTGGTTGCGTCAGACGGGAGTGTGGTGCCGGCGTTCTACCTAGCTTCGTACGAGCGAGTGCTGGAAGTGGTTCCATGACTGAGGTGGTGCGAGAGCTAGGCGCCACGTCGATGCGTGGCTTCCTGGTTTGGCGGTGTACGGAAGTGGATACAGGTAGAGTGTGCACGTGTGCTCCGCGTGACGAAGAGACCGTGAGCCCCCGACAACAGAAGCATAACTTACGAAGCACGACAAGCGGAATTTTGTTTCATGGGGCTGTGTTACAGTGAACCTCATTTCGAGGAACCGACTTGAACATAACTAAAGAGTTCCGTGAGCTTGCCTATGGTGTGGTGACGATCCTTGTGAGGGGCTGTTCACCTTTGGAGAGCATCATGAGAAGTTAACCGAACCTAGCAAACAATCCAAACCTTGTCGGCCCATTCGAACGCGTCCTACATCCAAACACTCCCCATACCAGGGGCGTAGCCAGAAATATTTTTCGGGGGGGGGGGGGTTCAACCGTACTTTATGTATGTTCGTGCGTACGTTTGTATATGCGCGTGTATATATACGCAAGCAAAACTGAAAACTTTCGAGGGGGGGGGGGGGTTGAACCCCCAACACCCCCTGGTTACGCCCCTGCCCCATACGTACATACATTGGATAAAAAGATGAGCGCTGTTCGTACTTCTCTGAGCAATCACCGATTTTACAAAATGCGTCAGTCACAATACCCAAGAGATTATCTCTGCTGTGTGGCTTCGTCTGTTTGTGTGCAGATCATTACGTGCGTTCACGTTCGCTGATTCTTGGAGCATCTTGATGAGAAGTCCCACATAGTGATGAGATGGCTCTGACAAGGAAAACTTGAAGCCGCGGCAGCATCTGCTTGTCTTGGCAGCGTTTGTGATTTTAGTTTGTTTCCTTTAACTAGATATTTCTGGGGCCAACTAATAGTACACGTGTGCCTTCTACGGTATAATATCTAATAACTAATGATTTAATCAGCAACTGCAAGCACGAGTCTGCACTACGGTCAACCTACTACTTATGAATTGTGCTAAACGTTGATACTAAGTCGAATCTTAGCTAGAATTTTGGTGGTGGAACTACGCAGTGCGATAGCGCCTAGAAGTAGTCACAACTATACAAAGACGGTGTTATTTCATGGGAACTGATAAGTTCGTAAAACGATATATTTTACGGGCTGTGTAGATACCAGATGCGTGGGCTTTCCATACAATGCACAATGTGCCCGCACCCTTTGGAGCAGTGTTTATGCATGGTCACACGGTCTGATGGTCACATTTATTATAAGGTTGACTTTAGTTAGACTGCTGATCAGTTGAGACAATGAAACGGGAAGAACACATTAGTTATTTTTAAAACAATTAAGAAAAGGCATCCCCTGTGGTGCTTCCGACGAGGTGCCTTGATGATGTTGATTGTTTAGGCCTCAGCTGGTAGATCGGCAAAAAGAAACTAAGCAACTTTTATGAGTCTAACCGTCCTGCTGCTTTAACGTTCCATTTGTCGGCCCTCCTGTGGAGCTGGCCTGGTAGCGCAAGTGTTCACCGAAACACCGGCAGACTCATTTCAATACTACCGGATGCTTTTCATCCACGGTCCACTTCGCCTGGTGCTATTGCATCACCGCATATAGGTCAGCTGCGATTCTCGCTCAGTACCTTCCTTGTTCGATTCGGGTGACCAGCGGAACAATGGCCCCGCCGAAATGTGCTCGGCCACCCACTCCTGACCGATTGCCTCGACATGAATAAATCACCCACCAGCCTCAACGACAAGGTTGGAACACGTTACAACCACGGTTTCATTCGACGAAAGGCAGGCAGCCAGCCGGAAAAACGGAGGAAACGATGTCAAAGGGAGAAGCAGCGTGTTGAAATGCGGGGACGCATTGCCGCACCGCTGGCGGCCACTACGTGGGTGTTTGGCGGAGTAGTTATGCAGTTATCGATGATACGGGCCCTTAATGATCGCCACTGAGTGGGTCGTGATAACGAGGCGCATTTGCTGCGCAGTTGGAGTACGCGAATGCGGGACACAGTCGCTGAATGTACGTGCAGTCGTACTGAGTTTGTGGGTTTCAGGCACACTCACTTACAGCCGGAACCACGGCCACCGCGTAGTTCTAGTGGTCCCTGAGGTCTGTCCAAAACAAATGCGTTCTTCAATTTAGCAGGAAGTGCAGATGCGTTCAGAGTGGTGAGGACAAAACAATGTAACTCGTTGCTTCCGAAATATAAGCTATTCACTTATGACACTGCAACTTTATCGTGTGCTGGCGGTACTCTTTTTCTAAACAAGCCTCTGCAGTGTTTCCGTACTATAAAGACTTGAAGGAAACTTGAACTTCGCCTTCAACAGTAGAACGCGATAGCCTAATCAGAGGCCGCGCGCATCGCCTTCGACCGTGCCGCAAGAAAAATAACGTTTGTGCGCCTAACATTGGCCGTTTCAAACTATCCTAGAATGCTTACTGCACGTAAAGTTGCGAAGTGCCCACTATGCCCCAATTCTTTCTTTTGCAAGTTGGCCAAGTACCCACTACACGTCCGTAAGGTGCCACGCGCACCTGCACAGCTGCACACTTTGTAATGAGTGGGAAGCTTTAAACCACCCACTCGTTGTGCAATTCACGTGTCTTGACGCCTGATGCGATTCTACGATTCCAGCACGCAATGTTACATGCGTTAAGGAGACTCCTTCCACCGCATAATGTTCATCTAACGTTTTTTTCACGGAGCAGTTTCAAGCACTGGCGTTGCTCCGTGGTAGAACACCTGCTTACCACGCAGTAGGCTTGGGTTCGATTCTCACTCGGACCGAATACTTATTTTATTTATTGACTTGCATTACACGGACAACACTGATTTTTAGCTCACAACGAACGACGCCGCCACCACCGTCGACACCGACGCCGACCGGAATTTCTGCAAAACGAGCTCTTTAACGCTATATTGTTACTACAGAGCCACATGTTATGTATTCGATGATTTATAGCCTCTCCACGCGTTCTCTAACATTAAATACTAGTGCGCAAGGACACGCCATCAGTATCGCAAAGTTTAGCGACAATGTACATGCTGCGTTAGCTCACTCAAGACGCGTATAGCTAAGCGAGCGAAACTGGAGACGCGTAGCAGTGCCACTCACAGAGCTCATCCTTGTAAGCAATGAAGTTGCTCACCGGCACTTCGTGAGCAGTTCGATGGTTAGCAGGCTTCAAAACTAATAGCTGTAGCTTTGTCTGCTATCTGCAATGGTAAGAGCATCTCCTTCAGCATATTCATATCTGTACCAGAAGAACGCCACAGGTAAGCTCGCATTAAGCGCACCTGTAGGCGTCTTGCTGCTCTACTCGACAAACGATGCGGTAAATTTCCCATCAGTTTTAAAGTGAATTAAAGGTAAACATTCGGCAGAAGTCTGCCTGGTTGGGTGATAGACTAAAGACAAAAAGAGAAATCTCCAACCAGAAGGTTTGTTTTAAGAAACCCGACGTTTCAAAGCCTGACCGGCTTCTTCTTCAGGGGTGCCGCGAAAGAACGATCTACGTCAGCTGGACAGCGAAAGGAGTACAGTAGCGGAACACTGCGAAAAATGTGAACACCGCATTAGTCCTGACGATGCGGTGATCCTGGAACAGGAAAGCTGTTGGCGCCGGCGGCTTCTCCTCGAGTCGTGGCACATACAGAATACAGCGGAAAACATCAACCGCACCACGGGGACCTTGCCCCCCCTCTATTGTCAAGGCTTGCGGCAACTGTCGGCAAGAAAGCGCATATAAGCACCGTGCACCTCGGGCCATCTCACCTCTGAAGAAGAAGCCGGTCAGGCTTTGAAACGTCGGGTTTCTTAAAATAAACCTTCTAGTTGGAGATTTCTCTTTTTGTCTTTTAAAGTCAAGGTTTACATTCTGGCTTTCTTGAACCTTAGATAGACCCAAGTTGTGGTACTAGTTAATACTGTGAACTTAATTCATATTTTGTTTTCATATTGCGCGTTAGCATCTTGATTATTGGACTCTTCTAACCTACCCTGGATTCGCAAATGTAGACCTTGAGAATGAAATTAAGGGGTGGGTTCCCACATGCTTATAGTCGCTCAGCCATACCTGTAGAAGTTCGCCACATTGACTGAAATCCAAGCCTACGCATGTGTTGTTGAGTCCTTGGCACAGTTCGTATGCCTGTAAATAGGAGATGAAAACCAAAGTACATAACATCGTCCACGGACCTCACTATCTGCATTCTCGGTCATCACTCTCTCCATTGTCAGTGGTCTCGATCGCAAGCTTATACAAAGCATCAGTGCAAACGATGGTGTGTGAGGCTCCTGAAATAGCCTGCACAGAATGTTTAAGTGAGGCTAGAGCGTATGCCCCACAGAACAGAACCGAAAAGGGAGTTAAATGCTGGGCCATACCGAATTCACGAAGAGCCAGGTACACCTGGTCGAACAATGCCACACCACGCCACCTGCACTCGTTGTTAAGGAGCAGCTCGCGTAATAGAGCATAATTGAATACAGGTATACAAAGTACGGGCCGTTGTTACGACCGTAGATTACGTACTGCAGCGTAAGTCAGAGTACCATTGACCTGATACTTCAATTAAATCACTCTTTTGCAATGTGTCAGACATCCAGAGGGGCTGAAGGGCCGGCGTCTTGACGGAACTATGTAACCGGAGAGAGTTACGCACGAGTCATCCTTACCGAGTGAAAGCTTCGTCTTTGGCGCATCTCCTAAGAAGGAGAGCCTCCCGAAATAATTGCAGACCACTGCCGCGTACCTGACAGTTTGGAATTCAAGAGGCCCGGTCGTGATGAAGTGCGCCACATTGGAACCCAGGGCGTTGGTGGGTACCCCTAGAGACGGCATGTGCAATCATGGCGATCCCTTTAAAAGGTCCCCGCTTTGCCGCGCTCTCACCTTCTCGGTGTACTTTCTCCAAGGTGGAGTAGCTTTCAAAAAACAAAAGCAAGCATCGCAGTATGGGCACGCTCCTCTTCTACAACGATGATCACGGTGATCCAGATAATGCGGTTTGCTTACACAAGGTACCGACGCGAGCTGACTTAATCGTCGGGCCCTGTTGCCACAGCGAAAGGCTCGAAGGCCGAGCCTCGCCTGTGATTTAACGGTTGCGTCTTGGCTGTTTGTGCATTCTCTGTGCAGCATTGCGATGGTAGCTCGAACCCACCTCTAGAAGCTTGCACGAGTAATACCGGCCTGGTTTCGTAACTGTGGGCTCTTGATGTTTGCTTGTATATTTTGCAAACAATGATTTTGTACGCACATAATTTCACAACCTTCCCGACACGTTCAAAGTTTCTTACGTGGAAACGTTTGCACGAATTCAGTGTCAGATTAAACCTTATATAGTAACGGGCTTTCCACGAGCACATTGAGTCCCAGTGTAGCAGATAGCCGACCCCAAACGTCACAGGTGGTCACAGCTTCAAGACAGAATTTGTACCGCCGTAAAGAAAACAAGTAACAAGATAACAAGCAGCACAACCTCACAGTCGTCACAAAAGTGCGCACCTCATAAAGGCGCGCATGTGCATCAAGCTTGACAGAGGTCGACTTAGACACCACGGCAGTCTTTTGCAGTGTCTGTGCCCTGAAAAGAAATGAAGAACATTAAAATATGTGAGAGAATAGGCGCGACTAATAACTTCATTTTGGGAAGGCAGTGCACAACACACACATATCATAAATGGATGACGAAGAACGTGTCCTTTGTATATGGTGAAAGTATAGCACAAACAAAAGCGTTATGTATTCGCTATTCACTTCGACCCGGCTACGTTCGTAGATTAGAAACACTGTCTTGCACTGCCTGCTCAAATTGTTTCAAGTATGACGTTTTGAAATTTCTTCCAGACACCGTTGAGGGGACACATTCTCTGTGTTTAACTGAAGTTTAAACAACCAAACTTCATCCACTTACCTGAAGCGGTGAAAGCTACTAGAGTTCATATAATAGTAATCAGAATAAATTTAATGTGCAACTGTCCGAAGGAGACAAAAATTCATAGAATAAAGTAGCAGTGTAGGTAAAGAAGAATACTAAGCGACGTGGTAGTTTCATACTAGGTCGTATCAATATATTCACCGATAAGACGCTGCGTAATACCGTGCACCCTGAGTATAAATGATCTAAAGAGCTTTATGAGGCTTCGATATAATCCAAATTGTACGGGAATAGAGATCAGATGATACAAAGATGAGATAAACTACGTGCCATATACTGCAGCAAACAGTGAAAGGAGACGGCAGTAGATGAACTGCCCACATGTTAGGGGCGATATGCGCGTGAGATAACATGTGCACACGGGTTGGGTTGTTCGTTTAGCTTCGCGGACGGTGTTCCAATCCACAGTAGCACGAGGCGACGCTATGCGCAAGCAATAGTCCGAGAGATATCGATCACGCATCGAAACAGGGGCCGCTGAAATAGTATGCGACCACTTAGGGCCATTCATCATTAGTGTCGGCCCTTTCGCTCTAGATTGCGCGTTGGGCATCGAGCAATCATCTTGTCTTGGCGAACGAGGTAGCAGCAGTTCCTAACTTAGAAAGCCTCTGGTCCGCGAAAGAAAAAAAAAATTGCCAGAGAAAACGGACCGCGTCGATTCGGCTTTTTATTTCCGTCCCAGAATGCTAGGAATGGTTACAGCTGATATTCGTGTCGAGTGTCCGTTAGTGAGGTTTGGTCAAGCAACTGCCGAAAACCTAGATTTAGCGTCTTCCCGGGGTAGGGTTAACCCAACATGAACGCGTTATCGGTAAGAAGAAATGGAACCGTTCCGTTTCTACGCTCAGAGGTTTCGCAGAGGTCGCGGCGATTAAAACGACACCTGGCGTTCCTCGTGGCTCTTATTGCTGGCGAGGAAGGCCTCTTCGATCGTGCCCGTAATTACACGACCGTTTCCCTTTGGCGGTGACGCTCTTTCTCGGCAAAAACGCTTGACACCAACCCTGTCATTGCTACTGCTTTCGGCGTACGCTTTTGTGAATGTGCGATCAATTCTAAGAGCAGTTGGGTTAATGTAGGACTTTTCGCATGCGTATGCACATTAACAGCCAACGTCGTGGCTTGTTGGTGTCTTCGGGCGGTGTAACGGTGTGTTAGGTAGCGGAGAGGGGGTAATCGTTGAAGATGGAGCCCTTCTTTGTGTTCGCATGCATTCTGGATGTTCATCTGTGCCCGGCCGAGGTTGAACTTGGTGTATCGCGGCTCTAAGAAAGCCTAGGGAGAAATCGTGACAAATAGTTGCACACCCTTATGGATTTTACGTGTAATCAGTACTGAAATCGACCGTTAGATTGCGAACAAATAAATCATGCTTTCACTTCGTATCGTCGGTAAAATTTTGCAGAATTTCTCAACCCATAAGGCACAAAATTGATTCGATTTTTTCGACTGCTTTATAATGAGAACATTTCTGGCTTTACAAGTTGACTCAAATTGCATACTTGCACTTTGCGTCAAGCGAATGACTTCCTTTGACTCGATGCCAACTTAAAAACCTAAAAATTGAAGTTCTGGGGTATTTAACCACGACAATGGTTCCGGAAACGCTGTAATTAGGAACCCGCGATGTATTTTGACCACATGGAGCTCTTTTATTACCGAGCACTTAAACCCCAGCGCACAGGTATTATCGAATTTCGCTTCAGTTGAAATGGAGTCACTGTAACCGGAGTCGAGGCCACGTTTTCGAGGTTTACAATGCGTGAGATGAGCTTACCTTTTAAGCTATCATGGCGAGTCGGTGCCAAATTCCATTCGCCTACTAAAATACACTGCAGTGCTCTAGTCCGAAATACGCTGGATGGATTTCAATTGAGCGAAATAGTCCGATAAAATGAAGAATTCCAATAAAATGAGGAATGACGCATGATTTCCACGTAGAAGTCTAATTCCTGGCAACAACTGTGGATAACATGCAGCTCTAAAAGAACTCAACTAAACAGGCCCACAAAGAGAACGTTCTGGTTTGAAAGCGGAATGCTCTATATGCAGTGTCCAAAGCAGACATACCCTTTGACTTCTTCAACAGCGCGAAAAAGGCAAGGATAAGGAAGGAAGTCGCATGTGACAAGTGCTTATGATGGCTGAGATTGGAACAGTGTATAATACGTGGCTGCTTCAGAATAAATCTTGAAGTCAAGCCTTCTCACGCGTAACTTCCATCTCGGACCTTGTATTACCTGCGGTATTCAACGAATCACCATGCCGCTTTACCAGCCTCCAACTTGCCGTTCTTGTGAAACATACTTTTATGGTAATTTATAGCTAACGTAAAATTATTGCGCAGTAGCAGGCTGAAGGCATTGGTCCCTATAGGAACAATGTCCTCAGTATACGTTCACGGCCTCCGAAACGTGAGGGAACGGGAAATCCGGAGCCGTGGTGAAACAAGTCGGGGACATGCTTCCATGACCAACCTAGTCACCCCCTGAGGAAGGGACCGAAACGGTCCCGAAACGTCGGGCTCTCTATAAACTTGGCTGGAGCCATTTCAACCTCCTAAATCTTCCACCCAGCCAGATATATTTCTGTCAACATGTTTACATTTAAAATTATTAAAGCACTACTTGCTTGTTGCAAAAGCCAGACTCAGAAATTACAGATTCATTATACGATTGGGTGTAATATGTGTTTTATCTCTTCAGCCGTACTTCCTGAAATGCCTCAAGAATTGCATATTTAAGAAGTCCCGATGGCATATTTCATTTCTAAGTTAGAGCTGTGAAGCTCATTATTCGGCGATTTATTTCTACATCTTCATAGATTTTATTTCAAAAATCTGATGGCCAAAATTAATAGCTTAGATTGAGTGTACTCCGAAAGTCTTTACCTTGTAGTACAACAATGTTTATCAAGTTCGGCGTAACGGATGTCGAGCAAAAGGCATTCTCAATTAACATGTATTTAGGTAGGCGCTCGGGAAGTAGCACATCCTTAAAGATTGATATCATACGCTACTTTCTTTTATCGCGCAAGAGTCGGGTTTCCTGTTACTGGCGCAAAAGACATATCCAATAACGTAGCGCTCACCTATAGAAACGTGTACTAACCTTAGGCATCACATCGTGCTGTCACCAACTATAGGAATATTTTTTCTTCTTTATTTATTGCCTGCTATTGCGACATTCGTCCTTCATGACTATATCGATACCGTTGAGAATGAGCAGATTCCCATATATCTTACGTCAACCGCTAGCAGGCCGAGACGTTAATGAGAGGTATTTTAGGAAACGACTTCATTTCCTGCCGTTTACCAAGCGTCCATCAAAGATGCTAAAGATCACGTTGCAAGAGTATGTGGGATCATATGGAAGACATTCTGCTTTGAACCATTCAACTGTGGTCTTGCTGCAGCACTATTAGGTCACGGAGGCTGGCACACCTCGACTATCCAGACTGCATTGTTTGCCAGAACCAATATAATAACAAAACAAGAGAACTCAAGCACTGTAGCATCCTTGAGTTCTGGCTCTGTGCATGATGGTGCTGAATATATCAAACGAAATAAAGCAGGCGCATATGTACCGCAGGTTTATTATCTTACTCGTTTCATTAGTTGGCGTATAGTAGACATGGTTGCTGAAGGTGATGCATAATACGTAGTTTTAAAGATGTATAGCAATCCAGCGCCTCGCGTTACAGTAGGCAGAGACGCTTTCTAACAAAAGCATAATAGCTAATTACACCCAACGAAGCATGCGACTCCTGCATTGACAACGTGTCTACAACCTTTTCTATAAGGAGACGTCTTTTATATGAGGAAACGTATGCCTTGTTTGCACTGAGAAAACTTCCTGATTGTGTCTGTAGATGAGAGCACCCAGTAATAAGGCTTTTGTGTACCCTCTGAGCGGCTAATATTTCATGCGCATATCAGCGTAAGTATATCGTAAGCACTAGGCAAAGTTTGCCGCTTGCATAGGCACCTATAACATATTACGTCTTGTCAAACATTGACTCTTGAAGAACTCATTCAGCGATACTCATAATTAACTAGGTCAGCTTTGTTGGTTTAGTAAATATCTCCCTTATTTGTGCCCTGCATTTAAGTTAGCTCTATTCAGTGAACTTTTGCAAGTACATTAAGTCATGTGTTTGCCATATTCTATAATAACCGGTGCTTAGAGTAACGTAGCGGGTAGCAAAGGGTGGCAAGTGAAGCAGGGTATACCGATAAGATGGATGAGATGGCGAAATGAGAATATTTGCACTATATAAATGGAATGAGCTCGGTCTATTTTGATATCGGCATTAAAATCCGATGATGAATATTTCAAATGACATGCAAATTTTGTGATTTCTAAGAAATGTGCATGCCATAAGTTGCCCCGGTTTATACCTTTCAAGTATAAGCTACCCTCAAGTAATTAATTGAAAGGTATAAAAAGCTAGTTACCTTGTTTATGTTAATTTTCGACTTCTTGACACTTCAGCTGCGGCGAAGTGTTTCGGCCTGGACGCAGAGTTCATCTGTGAATACACCAGGGACCTGACTTTGATGGGCATTCTATAAAGAAAATGTATTCTATGAAAATAACACCCTTTATACTGGGATGTGCATGCCTCCTGGCATGTGCGCTTGTCTTCTTTTGCCACTCTCTTTTTGTCATTTCTCTAAGTACCCGCTGGCATACATCATGGATAGGTTGGAAAAAATTTCAGGAGGACTTAGTCTTGCGTTTGACATAAAGATAGTCTGACGACGAAGGCGATGATGAACATGAAGGTGATGATGAAACGCAAAACTTTATGTTGAGTAGATGTGGCTATGATGCCTTGGCATAAGTTCCATGTCGAGGCCGACCGCCATGGCGCTATTTCATGAAACTACCATTTCCGGCGACGATTATCCCTTTGCGTGACGTAAAATCTCGCGCGTCCAGTAGCAACCATTTTCCCTTTTCTGTTCAACCTGCCAGTTACCTCTCACTAAAAGTGACATTTTGGCAATATCTCCAAAAGTGATCGTCTCACATTACCACCAAAGGCTGTTGTCATTACGTAAAAGCCAGAAACCAGCAGTATTTTTTACGCTCTCTTTAAAATGGTTAGCCGAGACATCGGTGACGTTTCACCGCTTATATTCACGAAGTATTCCTCAGGGTAATCTTAAGCACGAAATCTTCTCCATAGCAAATAAGTTTATCGATGCCGGGCGTCTACTGAGTGACCTGCATGTACCCTACGCAACGAATATGTAAAGAAAATCTAAACATTGAGGAGTTATTAATTAGGAACATCAACATGTGTGTACTCGTAAATTTGATGTCAACAGACCAATCAGATAAGCTCGTCGATGACCGGGAGTGTTTTCTGGCTCTGCTATCTGCGATACGAGTGCAAGGAACATGGAAGCAGGGAAAGCGGGGCCCCATGACTTGTAGCTTAGTATATCGCATGTGGATACCGTGTCACTGCTGTCCGCTGGGCACGCGCATACAGAACTCTGCGCCACCACCAACAGTCGTCGACTCTTTCAATTCAGAAGCTTATTGGACGAACAGCTTTTGAAATCCTTAATGAAGGGCTCTTTGGCGCACTCGACAGGTCCACAATACGGGCGTTTCTCTCCATCAAAGCAATGGGGAAGCGAGCTGCGCATGAAGGCATTCTTCCATATGATTTGCGTGAATTGCACTACACAGTCGGTGTTTGGTCACGTGCTTGAAAGGATTCTTTGAAAAACATGCCATCAGTGTTCTCGTGTCGCTCTCACTGAGCGCTTTATTGCCGCGACCCAGTATAGAGAAACCTCCAGAATGCTTAACGTCATCCCTGCCTCCATGAATACATTCACGTAAGAACCGTAAATGTCGCTAACAAAGTGTTCTTTAAAGCGAGCCTAAGCTCAATTGAACATACGCCGCTTCCGCTAAGCCTTTCATCGGGAAAATTTACAGGTTGTTCATACGAGCTCACCGTAAACTAATGATTCATTCAAAAACTGACATTCACTTTGCCCTAATCATTGCATACAAGTGAAATCCTTTCACTGCCATAGTTTTGAGGGAGCTCTTTATTTGCTCAGGTGTGTGAGAACATTGAGAAAAGTTGAATAACGAATACAATACTTTGTGAACAAATACTAATTATGCGAATTAGATTCCTAAAGCTCGCTGCTGAAAATCTGTGTATTTTAAAGTAGTTTTAGAATACTCCCAATGTCTGCGTATAGAGGCATGTTAGATCAGCATATTCCGCCCATTTTATCTGCTTGTATTTACTTTCCCACGCGTTTCCTGCCTTCATTCAGTTTCCTTTCGCTCTGGCCTTTTTCTCTTCCTCACGCTCTAGACAAGTGGGCGCTGGGCGGACTAGTTATGTGGTAGTCCGGCTACCGGCGTCTCAGAGCACATGGGAGGCACGTGCCCAAGACGACAAAGAAGCCTACTCCGGCCGCAGCTAGGTCATTGACTCTGGCGTAGCCGGAAAGGGGGTGGGAGGGTTCGAACTCCCCTCCTCTTTAAAAAAAGTCAGTTTTTCCTATGCATATATACACGCACACATACAAACGCACGCGCGAACATACATAAAGTATGCTTGAACCCTTAACCCCCGACCCCCCAGAACAGAAAGCCTCTGGTCATTGAGGCAACAAGATTTCCTTCGTTTATGATACAGTTATAGAGGCTAGAACTACAGCTAGACAACGTCTCTATTCTTGTCACCTCGGAAAGCATAGTCCTGCCAACGAACAGGCTAAAAAATCACAGGTTCCCTTCTGCATGTGCCTAAGACGATTCGAAGGCGAAAGCTATGTTCTTTTTCTTCTCAGTTGATCGCATTGAGTCCCCCCCCCCCTCTGCACCTAACATAATTTTGCAAAACCTGGGCGGTTGGCCTACCTTTGGCCAAGCGATGACGTCGTGCGATGGCCTCATCATGTGGCATTGTGTTATGTGGTGTCGCGGTGGTGTAATCATGACGTCGTAATTACGGCACAAATTGTGATCTGTGACGTCATAGTGACGTCAGAAGTTGTGCACGGCGCGAGCTGGTGTAAGTTCATATTAAACGTAGCACGAAAAAAACTGGTTGTAGAAGTAGAAGACACATTACAGGTGCTGAATGACAACTTCAATGAACTTTCTTGAATAAACTTGAGCTGGCAGTCAGCCACCATCCTGTGTCTTCATTATGAGTGTCCAGATTTCTTCGTGCTAACGTTTTATTATTGCTTAAAATACAAGAGCCAAATAGTAGACCTTATTTTAACTACACTACGAGCCACGGATGACGCCATCTATCTGGCTCACGGCATGTTTTCCACTGTACCGAAGCCGTTTTCACGCACATCATTTAAGCGAAGCTACCCGCGCACCCAAACAGAGAGCGTTCTCCACTTCCTGTACTTGAGTTGGCGTTGAGAGCGTTTCTCTCTTGGCTGGCCCGCGCGCGGCGTTAAAGAAAGGGGGCGCGTTCACCTTCACCGGAACTGAGCGGTCGCCAGAGGGGGGCGGTTGCCGTCTCCTCTCGGCACAACCTCTCTCGTTCATCATCGCGCCGGCGCGCAGCGCTTCCAGGCACGCCCAGTGGAGGTGCCCAGAGCGGAGTACCGCCGGCTTCGGTCCGGTGTGAGGCCCAAATATTTATCAGCGCCAACGACCGGGCCACGAGGCGGATTCCTTTTCAGCCCCTTTTGGTAAAGCGGTTCCCCCAGATAAACAGGCACTCCATTGACCGTCTGGCACGGAACGGTGGGGAGGCTTTGGGAGCCCGACGTACCTCGGCGTGTTCCTGTTGCTCCGTTGCGCCATTGTTGACGAACGTGGAATGGCTGCTTCATTAACAGTCAGCTTCGGGGGCTTACATTGCCGGGTTTCCTCTCTGTGAAATGATTTTCACTAAAATGCTATAACAAAGGTACACTAAACAGTAGCACCAAATCAGTATAGACATGTGAATTACTCTATCTATATTCTGTTTGGTCGCTTCACTGCGATTTTTCTTCTTTGTGAAAAGATTGCCACTGAAGCGTTAAACAAGGCAAACACTGAGCAGTAATGCCAAATTACTCCAGACATGTGAAGTGCTTTTCGTTACTTCGCCTGGCTGCTTCTATTAGGCGTGCAGACATTGCACATTGGGATCTCTGGAGGATACTTCCTATTCTAGTAGTTCGCGTTGTATGTTAGTTCGATGCCCTAGATTTCAAAACATTTTGTAGGACTTGAGCAAATTTGCTGAAGTTATAGTTTCAAAAGGTTCTTAGAGAGACTATGATTCTCTGAAAATTACATGCTTCCTTTCTGTCGTAAAATAAATAAAAAGCCATAGTGTCGTTTCGGGCCAATTAGTCACGACACATACAGCAGGTGCAGCAAGTGCTGGGTGGCGACGTTGTCCTCTTCTTTTTTTTTTTTTGTCAACATGCAGGCTATCCGCTGATTTAATGTCAGGCATATGTGTATTTGCATTTACGTTGGTCACTTGCGTTCGACTCGCACGCCCGTCTGACGGTACGCACTGAATGGCTGGTTCGCCCGAAGGAAGGGGCCGTTCCTTTATACATTTTACAGCGAAAGCTGTTATGAGATCATTTCACCGGCCGTTTTTGGCGCCGTAGTTGTCCGCCGCCGCCGCCGCCGGTGTCCGTAACCAGTATCGCTCGAAATAAGAAAAAAATTGGCCGCGTATCTGCGTGCTTCGCTGCAAATGTCGTCTAAAGACGATAGAAGAGGCGCTGCGTGGGATATGAACGCCATCTGGCAATACGTCGGGAAACGTGAATGCTGTGTTGCGGGCTGGTAGTCCCGGCGCAGCAGCAGGCGAAGACCGGCGGTGACCAACGCGACTGGCGGGGACGCCAGCCAGCCCGAGCACACGGTTTGGCGCGAAGCGCCGAAGCAGAAGAAACGTCCGCACTCAACGAGTACTCTCCACACCCTCTTTTATATTCACGTCGCCTGGGTAAAGCAGGAATGCCAGAGCGGCGCCCCATGGCATTCGTACCGTGCAATACTGGACCGAAACCGAAACACAACAATGAGCTCGTGCAGAGGGCACGGAAGAAGCCAAGTTTCGGCGCAGTCGCATTTTCAGCGCAGCTTAAGAAACTAGGGTCTCTAGAATTACGTATCTATGTATTTTCTATTAAAGGAACACACCACCTAATACTTACCTAGTGATGTTGCGCCTCAGATATGCGTAATGTTTGCTTTTTGATCAACAACGTATACAAGTATGAACCTAGTCAGCCGTTCACGATGGCTGACCCTTGGGCAAGTGGTTCAACTTTGTCCGAGTGGCTGAATCGAGGGACGTACCGACAAACAGAAAGACAGAAAGACAGACCAAAATTTCTGCGTTTAAGTTCCCCAAGAAAGACTATCGTCTTTAAAAAATTCCAGGATGGAACGAGGTTCGAACCTGGGCCCTCTGCGTGGGAGCCCAGTATTCAACCTCTGAGCCATGCCGGTGCTTGAAACTGCTTTGCAAAAATGTCCTATACAGGCTTCATGTCGGGAAGGAACCACATTAGCATATGCAATATAGCGTGGTAGAAGAGTAAAATAAGCACCAAGCGTCGCACAACGCGAATTCTGTAACTAGGCGTCACACAATGCGAATTGCGCAACGAGTAGGTTGTTGAATGCTTCCAACCCATTACAAAGGGCTCTGCCATAATTCTTCATCGTCATCAGGCACAGCATCAACAAAGTGCGCATAATGCCTTACATGCGTTTAGCAGGTACCAACGCTCTCCGTAGAATGACGAAAAATGGCACAGTGCCTGCTGCCCTACTTCTCAAAAATTACAATGATTTATAGCGTAGTGGGTTCCTTGCAAGTGCACTTGTATTGGTTGCCAAGGAAGCCCATAAGCGCATGATCCACTTCCTCGAGGTCTCAGTAAAATTACAATGATTTATAGCGTAGTGGGTTCCACGCAAGTGCACTTGTATTGGTTGCCAAGGACGCCCATAAGCGCATGATCCACTTCCTCGGGGTCTCAGTAAAATTACAATGATTTATAGCGTAGTGGGTTCCTCGCAAGTGCACTTGTACTGGTTGCCAAGGAAGCCCATAAGCGCATGATCCATTTCCTCGGGGTCTCAGTAAAGTTCTTCGCCCCCCCCCCCCCCCGTCTCTCTCCACGTCAACGTATGTTATACAGCATGACGGCAGAGGGAAATAGCGACCGGGCGTCACCGATTGCAAATTACATAACTGGTGGGCCGTTTAAAGATTCCAACCCATTACAAAGGGCTGAGCCATAATTCTTCATCGTCATCAGTCGTCGCGTCAACAAAGTGCATATAATGCCTTACAGACGTATAGCTGGTGCCTCGCTTCTCTGCAGAATGACGAATCATGGCTCAGTAGGTGCTTTCCAACTTCACAAAAATTGTGATTTATGGCGTAGTGGGTACCTTTCTAGTGTACTTGTATTGTAGCCCCAAGAGAGCTTAACGGGCTCTAGAAACGCCGCTCTTCCAGCTTTCGCTGTGACTGTGCTGCGGTTTCAGCGCAGGCCTGGAATTTTTTTCTGGTTGATATATAGTAGGGGTGTGCGAAGAGTGGAATTTCATCTCGGATCGAATTCGAATCGAATAGTGCCGAATAGTGGACAAAAATATCGAATATCGAACACAAAAGATTTTATTGCAAATTGAATGAAAGAACAAAGAAGTGAAATCTGCTCATATCGTCGAGCACCTAACGCGGTGAGTTGCTGCTACCGAAAGGCTACAAATTTTCATGCAGCACCACAAGCTGTTCCACATGACCTGGCTTGAGGTTCTCTCGCCGTGATGGGTTGGTGTTTCCTGCAGTTGAAAATATGCCCTCACTGGGCACCTCTATAGCAGGCATGGGAAGGTATCGCGAAGCAATTTTGGCGATACCTGGATAAAATGTAGCTCCATGATCTTTCTAGCATTTCACATGATCATGCTTTCTTGGAATCAAGGACTGAATGAAGCATTTTTTAACCTCCTGACTGTAAGTCATGAGCCCACTGTGCTGGTTATTTTTTGGCGCTAGCAGTTCCACCGTCTCCCAGACCTCCCTGGCCTATTTTGCTGGAGCCATGAAGCGCGGAAACGACACAATCTCCTTTAAAATAAACATCCGCTCGCTCTGAACCAGGATTTCGTTGAAAGTTTCAATGAAAGGCCTACAGTAAAGACGTTAGCGTTAGCTTTATCCACTCCACCCTAATTAAGTTGCACCATTGGCCTTCGTCGCGTTTTGGATATTCAGGCAGGGGTGACCCTTACACCAGCTGTTATCTCAACAGGGAACTGGTCGCATTTACCAGTTGGTGCTACACGGCCGTGCTGTTCTGTTCCAGTGATGCAAGCAGATGCATACCATCTTATATGGACATGCCAAGGATTACAGTCAGAACGCTCCCGTCATCTACTGCAAGCTGGTCTTCGCTACAGTGACACAAACAGTTATGACCAATGGATACATGACAACACGTTCCACAAGACACTTCTTCACTTTATACACAACACCGGCCTAACGGCGCACATTTAACACAAACATACACAACATATATTATGCCTTAAGGGCAAGTCTATGTCGCAAATAAAAAAAAAAGATAATCGCCCGTCTCGAATTATTTGAAAATTGGAATACTAGCTATTCAAAAGTCGAATCGAATTATTCGTTAAGGTTAATTCGAAACTCGAATATTCGCACACCTCTAATATGTACAAATCCTATATTCAATATTTAAACTTACGTAGTCATCGTCAGTGACCGTTTTTCTCGGGCTTCCTGGAAGCACTTCGCCGACGGGCTTGAAATTGAAGCAGTTGTGTTCTGTGTTATGGTATTAGCAGTGGTGTCTTAGACAAACATATTTATACCTATAATACTGCAGACAGTAAATGAATAGCAGTCGTGACCGCAGGTTAGTACCTAGAGCCCTTCTTACGTTATGGTAGACGTAAGTATGGGGAATTCGCATTTATTTTACTATATTGGCTGTACTAGTGTTCTTCGTAATGCTGTAAATATGATTGCCGGAAAAGATAAACAAGATGCAGGACACATTGACATCCTGTCATAGTGGTGTCCTGATTTTTTTTCTTGTGCTTACGTGGGATTGCAACACCGCTAAGACTTGTACATTGTCAACTAACCCACCAGTGAACATTGCTGAAGTTAACATACCATTGTTATCGCAAATCGAATCTTTTCTTTAACTACGTTACCAGTAACATTTCAGTTAATTTTTTTTACCGACGCATCTTTAGCCTCATTCTCTGTTGGCCTAATGTGGTCATTAATTAATACGTGTGCCTTATGTACTCCATTTTCTTCTTTGTGCTATTAGCCAGCTGCCTCTTGTAACCGTCCTCATCAATTTTTTTTATAGTCAACCTTCTAAAAAATAATTTTCACGGGTCTCCATTCGGTTTCATTGGCTGTTCGCGTCATTAGTTATTGTGATGCTGATTGGAGCCCGAACACTCCTTTTGTTCATCTTAGCCCCTTTCACGACTTGAGTCTTTCTGTAGGTTAACTCTGTCAAAGTATACGGGACAACTATATTTATTGGAACTAGAGCTTCAATTTATATACAATAACAGCGCCGACAGCAGCGACGGTAACGACAGGCGTCCTTCCCACGCCTGGCATGACAACAGAGAATACCACCGTCTGCGTGGGGGGTAAAAGAATCGTCCGCAAAGCCCAGAACAACAGCGCAGCTGACCCTACTTGGAGCAGCGCCAGGCCGGGCCGCTGAAGTGCGCGCAATGCGGCCAACGACCCCCCTCCTTTCGAGAGAGCTAGCCGGCCTCGCTCCCTCGCGTGTTGGTCATTTGCATCCAAGCCAAGGTTGTGTCCCTCAGCGCCGGCTTGGCGTTCACGGGCGCACCACCACACGTCGCCGGGGCCTCTTTCAGCAGGAGCCGAGCGTCAAGACTCACTCGCTGAAATGCATCGCGCGTATTCTTTCGCCGCGCGCATTACATGATCTACCTCCGGAGGAGAGTCGGTTTCGGCCTTTGAAGATCAGCAGAATTGTACTTTGAAGAAACCGCGCCGTCCGCTTGGACTTCATGCGAAGGCACAGATGTGACATCCGCTCTTTCTTTGCAAGAAGCATCGAGAAGCAAAGGCAGAATGCGTCCGGGTTCGCAGTACTCTTCTTCGTGCACGCCGTACCCACGCGATGTTTTGTGGAAATCATCTCTTGTGAAGTATGCGGGAGAACGTACTGCTTTCATATGCAGCGCTATAAATAGCCAACTGATCAGTACGCGGCGGTGAACACAGGAGATATAGTGCACGGCAACGATTCCGCTTGACGTGTCAGGATTTACAAAGAGAATTTTTATCATACAATTCCATACTTTAAGTGAATCAGTTACAGCCTTTGAATGCAAGAGAATAGTACATTGAAAAACACGACGCTATCTGTAGGTTGCACTCGTCGACGGAGCGTCGATGGAGTTGTGGACGTCTGCGCTTTGCTTTTCAAGAACCATCGACCAAATGCGTAATATGCTAGTTTCTTTTTTCCTGTTCGTGGAAATCATCTCTTGTAATGTATCCGGGAGGGCATACTGTTGGCATTACCGCAGCAATGATGTCGTGCAGCGTGTTTTGTGTCAGGCATTTTCGGCTTTTAACACCCAGCTACTACAAATTTTCAAAACATTGTTAAATCGGTGAAAGTAAACATCAGAATGGTCCTGGTTGTGTTTCACACGTGTGCAATCAATATTTCCGCGCGTAAATTCAGGTGCAGTGTTTTCACCGATATTTTGGTTTTACGGAACATCCCGCCCGTTTCCACTGCTTAAACACTTCCGGGCCTAAGTTGAAGAAGCTAAAAATTAAGGTTATAAAAGTTAATTTTGCCGCCCGGCTCCAAGGATTTCGAGTCGTCACACGAGACACCGCCATCATCATCGACGGAGGGTGGGACGGGACATAAGATAAACTCCTCAACCCATCGCCCCGCCCGAAGGGAACGGCCGGGCTAACCCTAAATAAAGTTTATTCATTCATTCTTGAAATCTTCAACTGTTGTCTGCACACGTTCTCTTTATGGCGCTTGGTAGTCCCATGATTGCGCACCTTACCCAAGTCAAGTGCTTTTAGAAAACAGTGTTCATTGTACCAAACCCCATCATCCCCGTAATGTTTGCCTTGGCAAAGCAGGAAATGACATGAGGAATGTCTGAGAAAACTCAGTTTAGAAAACGACCTGCTAGCCTGGTGTTGCTCCTTCCTTTATTTTGAGAAATGCAGTGTGGACTTTCTGAGAGTATAATTTTACTTCAACAAAGAACTCGTGGTTGAATGGTTTCGTGTCTGCAGTGTGTGGGTCGTCGGCTCTTCGAAAGTTGCACTCTTCATCACGGCCGATGTCATGCTTAGCGAGGACAGCCATGCTATTAAAATGTTGATTAAGGAAAACAAGAGCCATTCTTATACAGAATCACATTCACATTTTATTTTCGACGTCATGAGTAAGTATAACAAGACGACAATGACGACAGGAACTCTTGAGCATCGAAATGAGCTCGGCGCATACAAGTGTGATACAGTGAAAAATACGATGCTTGTTCGCTAATGGACATGCCGATGGCTATCTAATTCATAAATAATATACATGACATGATATTCATAATTTATGTTCTTAATCAGATACGATGAAATGAAACCACGCGTGTACAAGAAGAGGTTTTTTAGCATTGTTCCCTTCTGACCACACTTCGCTGCGACATTCTAACATACGACACGCCAGTACGAGCACTATCTGGTGTTCGAGGCAGCGTTATAGCGCAGTATACACACAGACCTTAACACACATTCACGAGAAAAAATACACAACAGGACAACGTAAAGTTATTTCATACTTGGCTTATATCACAGTCTGGCAGTGACCAACTGAGCACTGCTATTCTTGGCACAAAAATGAGTCGTTATCATTCATAACTATGCGACGGTTACCGTTGAGCGTATTGCTGTACAAACGGTTCCCAGCATTACCGATTGAGAATTTGTCTTGTCGGTCCGAGATCGACAACTTAGCGACTAGAAATTCCTCGCCTGTTCAAAAACCAGGCAAGAGAAACCTTCGTGCTTTTTTGAGGTGGTGCACGCGCAGACAATGAATCTTGTTCGCCACGCGTGGTGCAGGGACTTGTGGTGCCAACAGGCCCCCAGACACTTTTGATTCCGTCTCGGGTGTTACAATCACGAGAAACATTGTACACTTACGAACATTATTCACAATTAAGGTATTTACAGAACATGAGACAGAGCAAATTGTTATTGGTACCGATTGCTTCATCTTTTAAAAAACGAATAAAAGGAGCGTGAACTCCGAACAGAAAAAAACAACACAGGAATGCGGCCTCGCATTTGAGACTGCGGTCCTAAAATTAAGTATGGCAGTTGTAGTCATTGCGAAAAAACGACTAAACGAGATTTCTCACTTGTCATGCCTGTCGAACCATTCCTGCTGTACCATCTCCAATTCCAGGCGGGTTCCCTCATTATTTTACACAGCAACGCGTTAGCGTACGCGTTATCTTACAGCATCTCCCACTTCTGAGGGCTCTCTTGATATGAGTAGTGAGTATTGAAAACACCTTCACTTTGTTACAAACTTTCAGAGCACCTCAGCGAAGGCCCTGTTTGTTTTAGCTGCGTCATCGCAAACGTCGTTATGGCCCAGGTACTTTCGATAAAAGCTGTACACTCTTGAGAAAAGCCTGCCATTTCGGCAGGACACCGAGTCGTTTGCGCGAATCATTTGACAATAAGTTGACATGGCACAAACACGAAATGCAACGACAGCAAGAAAATAAAGTGTCCAATCACAAAGCACTCCTTGACAGTGTCCTTGTTTGACTTCGATGTGCGCGCATTATATATACACAGGTACGAGTCTGCATTGTCTCTCGCACTGTATGTTCGTTTACAATGACAGTGAGGGCCTCTTCTTGTGGCGCTTGCCGTTCTTGCCGAAGACGGCTCCCAGCATCTTCGAGACTGTGACGACGGTGAGTCGCCGCCGGACGGGGGTCAGAGACCGGAGGATCTTGGTGGCGAGGACTTCTCGCAGTATGCTCTGGAAGGCCATACTGACGCCGGCGTAGCTGTCGGCCGCCGACACCTCGTAGAACTGACAGTGCAGCTGAAGGGACAGCTGTCGGCCGTCATCGACCTCGACCTGGCGAACGTGCGACAGGTCTCGCTTGTTGGCCACCAGGATGGTGGGCAGGCACGGGCAGAGCTGCTGCACCTTCTGAAGGCACAAGCTGGCCTCTTCGAAGCTCCACCGGTCCTCGATGCTGTAGACAACGACGAGGGCGTCGGCCCAGCCCATTTTGTCTTCGGGAAACTTGTTCTCCTGCGAAAGGAAAGAAGAGGAACAAGAGAACGTCAGTCAGGATATCCTTCACCAGGTACAGCATTAGCCCTCATCTGGAGGCTTGTAGTGTGATAAGGGATGCGATAAGCCTTAGGTCACTATAAACATAAAACTGCGAAGTAATGAGGAAATAATTTTCTACTGAGCCCTGTAACTAATGCTCAAAGGCTTCATTATAGACCTGTAAGAAGGTACCATTAAATGATTTTATAGCATAGGTACGAGATATGCGTGCGCCTTCTGGTCGCTTCTCTAAGACATTCCTCATACTTGCTTTAATAACATGACTTAAATGTACAAGCCTCTAATCTTAGCCGCCGTAGTAATTGACTGCAATGCAGCTTTAAAATAACGTGCTGTTACACAACAATATACTTTTGCCTACCTGATATCTAGATGTGTCCAGGATCTCCAGTTCTAACGCCCGGTTGTCGACAAGAACTGTGTGCCTGTAGAGCAGGTCCTTCATCGAGCTGTACTCGCTGATGAATCTCCGCGTCAGGAATCGCACCGTCACGGCTGAAACGAGAAGAAAGAAAGACATGCTTATAAGACGAGGCGTACTTTTCCAGCATTGTATGCTCTAACGTGACTCGAAGAAAGTCACTGAAAAAGTTAAAGGCTCAGCTGCTATAAATGCTTGCCTTGCGGAACCACCAATGCATTTCAACAGGCTCAAACAACGTCTATTTATAAACGAGATAGTTCAACTGAAGCAGTAAATTCTATAGCAATCTACTGAACAGAGAGAGAGAGAGAAAGCAGAAACTAATTGAAATATTCGAAGCCTATAAGCGTTTTCAGTTACCACAGTGTACAACGAAATATTTATCCCTTAAGTATTGCGGTACTTCTCGGTATAAGTGGTGGTCTATTAATTAAACAGGTGTGGGATGCCATAATAGGCAGTAAATTATGCCGGATAATTAGATGTGATTATGTTAGTAAACTGCGAAGGCACCGTCGATTTCATTTAAATCAAAATGTACTTAGAGAAGGTGTAATGTACTCTCTGAACTGTGGCAATGCCACATCGTAGGAAAGACCGTGTAGTATCATTCCCACGGCAACTTAATAGATGCAGTTAGTCGTCATCCCCCCCCCCCCTCTTCCCACTATCTTCTGTACGAACGCTTTGCCACTGAGAAAGAAGAGAACATAGAGCTTGTTTTACGTGATGGGTGCAGCACCTGCTAAAGCACCGGCTTTTCGCCACCTCTTCTTACAGGAAGACTGTCAGAAGGCGTCTCGCCACTGCCCCTTATTTCGTAACCCCGCAAGAAACGACGCGCTCACTCTGCACTACAAAACGCCGACGTGATGACGGCTCCCAAGTCACGGTTCGCCCCGTATCGCGTCTCCCGCCGGCTCTCCAATCACTCGTACCAAATTTGCTTGGGAGCGGCGAAGACAGTCGTGGCCGGATCCTCATCCGTGATGGATCATTTAATCCCCACGTATGAAACGCGATCCTGTCTACGTCAAGGTCAGAAGCCGCCGACGACGGTTGGCTGCCCGGCTGTAGAGGCATCGCTGGTTATTCGGTTTGTGTTAGTCGTTAGCTTGTACATTGCAGCAGAGGCGACGGCTTCGCGCATTGCGGCGCACCTGGTCGGCATTGCGACGTCCTTGAATCTCCTGATGAATTGGCGCGATAGCTTCAGGACGTTTTGCTTGCCCGTCACTCGTATAGACGCATTCAAGCGTTGAAGACTTTCCTGTGTCCTTCTGAAGGCTCTTAGGACTCAGAGACAGTAGCGAGTTTGGAGAGATTCTTCTTATGACGGTTGTCTGTAGAGCATCGTCATGTGTATGCTTCCAACGCCCCTGATGCTAATCTTTTTGCACACGCATCTGGATGTGTGGAAGTAAACTGTTTGCTATAGTCCGCAGTTTGTGGGTATTCGTTTTTCTTTTTTTTTCTGATTGCGAAAAGTAGACTACTATATCACAATTTCGAGTAACTCGGCAATGAATATGTTCCTTTCGCTGTTACCCTTCGTCAACGTCAAACGTTACCCTAGAACATGTCGATCTTCTCAAAGTGGCCGCGGGTAATTTTCGGCTGCTTCCCTCAATTGCGAGCACGTTTGACGGTGAGTGCCCGTGAGGGCGCGAAAACACCGTGAGTACGCTTCGTCTTGTCAGCGATATCGCTGGTTCAGCGAAGAGCCGGGTTCTCTGGCCTGTTATCATAACATGCAGCCGCCCGTCAGAGCACCCGACGCTTGACGTGTGGTTGCGAAAAGCGGTCCATCTCCCGCGGCTCTGTAATTTCCGGAAAGCCGCCCTTTTCTCGGGGCCCCATCTCTCGTGCTGTTTTGCCGGCCAGCACGACCACAGGTTATCTCCGTCATACAGCTTGTCTTATGGCAGCATCTTGGGTGGCGCGTGTGAGATGGGCACCTCACTGAATGTTTTCATTCGCGCAACACTAAAGAAACAGGTGTCCAGTACTACGCCTTATCTTCGTTGCATGATTCTCAAGGCTTCTGCAGCGCCTTTCATGTAATCCTAATCACTTCTACTATTGAACTGAGAAACCTGCGACCATTTTTAACACGTTGAAGAGGTAGCTTTTCTCATATACTGTTGTCACGAGGGACAATATAGGTAACCAAGTTTGAGTTAGATAGAATTATGAGATTTACATAGAATTGCATAGATTTAACATAGTAATTATTCAAGATATTTGTATAGAATCATTCTCGCGGACTTTTGAAACTGTATTATGCTGCCAATAGTAGTAGCCAGCGAAACTATACTGAATGCTCGAAGGCCCGGCTGTCCCACTTTAAAACCTGAACTAATGTTGACAGCTAATAAGGAGCAGCGTCTTTCTATCGGTGCCTGTCATTACTTCCTATTGGGAAGCTGCATAAAATATTTTTGAAATGTGTAAAGCATTCGTGATGTGCACATACGCCGTTGGCATACTAACAGTTCAGTTTGACGAAGGGTGACCCAAATGTCGTCATGTTATATACTTGATAACGCGAACAAGCATAGCGGGGATTACGAACCCTTCTTCTTATCCTAAGAACTATAGATGCCCAGTTGTTGAGGTTTCGAAATCCAGCCTGCTGTTGCTGCGAGCCGGGAATGTGTTCCAGAGTAAAAAGAACAACCAAAACGATGTCCTCGAGATTTCATCTCACCTAGCACTCGCGTTGTTGTTGTTGCTTCAATAACAACAACGCCAACGTTATTCGCCTAGTGCTTTCGCTGCAAATCGAAGGAAAAGAAGGTGCCCAATTTTCGCATCACACTCTGCCTCCGGGATCCGATTCGATTCGCATGACTCCGTGATTCGTGTACGCCATGACCCGCGATCGAAGGACAACCGCTGCCCATCATTTCACCCGACAATGGTCGGATGTAGGCCCGGCGGAGCCAGCACTTTCACTGGCCTACACGGCATGTCTGTTTTCTTCCCTTCGTGATTTTTGTTTAGCGGAGCTGAGCGGGAGGAACGAAACAGGACTGCAAAGAAACACGAACATAACGAAATGAAGAAAAGGTAGACATGGGAGTCGGTAGAAAATTGCCCACGCACAGCCGCTAGCTCGTCCACGGCAAAAACCACGATCTCGCAAACACGTGCCGGGTCGGGCCAAACAAGCGCGGCTGGAGAATGTAGACCGGCCACCGAGAGCGAGAGAGAAGGCGGTGTGAAAGCATCCGCAGCATCGTATTAGGCGGCGAGGTTTAAGCTATACCTGCGAGTTAGCGCGTGCGCGAAGAAGTAGGGAACGTGAGGGAGGGCGCACGCACTTAAAGGGCCCACTCGGCAGCTGCCAAAGCGAAACAAACACCTCCGAGGGGCCGGAGGCTATTGCGGGGCAGAAAGAAGCAAAGGAGCTTCGAAAACAGGGCGGCCACGAGCTTCTAGGCGATGCGACCGCCACAAGGGAAAGATGCAGAAGAAGAGAAAGAAGAAGTAACCCCAGTTTCGCCGCCATGCGTCGCTCGCGTGCGCGTTCCTACTCTCCTTCCTATGGACTTCGTCCCCCTCCCCACGCTGAGGAAACCAACAATCAAGTCTGCATTCCCCTTCCCCCTCTCTCAATTTGAGCGCCCCCTGGGGCGACGAGGGTTGCGGCTAGGTTGGCGGAAAGCAGCCGGTGCGTCTTTCTTTTGCCTTTTCGGTTTTTAGACGGTTCGGTTCTCCAGAGCAACAAATAAAGCAAGCGAGACGATGTGGGGCGGAAGAAGTAGAAGAAGCGCTGCACCCTGCCGCGCTCTCCCGCCTCTCTTTCTTATCGATAGCGATCGCCAGGTGGCGTTCGGTATTCCTTCGACACCGTCTTTTGCCGGGGGTCACGGCGTCGTCTGCTATGGGCGACACGCGCCCCGCCACGCGTCTTGGATGGAACAGCTGGCGCACCATATTGACGACAGCTGCCCATGGCACGGTCTTCCTCTTTTCACCTGCCGTCTGGGCTCGGCCTCGAAACTTTTAAAGAGCCAGCCACAGCTGTCTAGAACTTGAAACGCTCCTGCTTACATTCCCTATTTGAGCTGCACCCTGGTTGTGCATGCCGTTACTTTTTCTTTGCTGAAGTCCACTGTGTGGGCTCCGGTCAGCGCGAGAGTTTCTTTGTGCGCAGGGTGTTGAGTAAAATTTCCATTTCTCTCTCTCTCTCTGAACTAACCAGACGCTTGCATGGTTATTTCACTGTCGATATTCCTTTTTCCAGTCATACAGTCAACATTTAGCAGTAATATCGTGCAACAGTGCATGAGAAGTTCAGAAGCATGCAGTTCCCGGAACAGACACTATTCGCGTAATTTGAAGTTTGAAAGCTAACGTGATCATTGGACACCAGTTAGATCTTCACATCTGCGCGTGCTTTAATTTAAACATGCACGCGTAATGTCGAGCAACATTTGCACAGAATAGAAGTAACCAATGCGTACTTAACTTATTGATTACGTATAAGTCTAAGTGCAGTGCCACTGCATCTTAAGCATTACATGGAATCATTCAACTTCGCTTGAAATGCGATGCCCTGAAACGGTAGCACACGTATCTCAGTTTGTGCATAAGAAACTAAATGGACATAATGCGACAACCTATGGCTTATATGCAGCAACTGTAGACAGCAAATTTTCCGGGAGCATGCTACTTAAAAATCTTTAGACCCAATGCAACTAAGCAACACTGACATCTTTCAGCGGTGGCATAGACACAATTCCCGATGTCATTCAGCTGCGTCATCTGCAACTTTGGTAATATCGTTGTGCTCAAACAACGAATGATACGGGTGTTATACGCGCTCTTAAAAAAACACAGGACCCGTCATCCCAACATGTGCATGCTCCACTGCACCCTTCGATCTTCTCGAAACTACGGCAGCTGATCGCATTCTCTTACATTATGCGGTAAACTGCGGGACACGCCACAGAAACAACGCGCCAACCGCTTTACTGCTACGTCCGAATAAGCGGGAAAAAAAGAAAAGCACTCGGCCTTCACTGACCTGATTTCCCGACGCTCTGGCTTCCCATGACCATGACGCGGATAGGAGACAGTCCGCTGCTCTTGCGGGTCATTGCCACGGCAGTTGCCAGAGGCATGGATGACGCTTGTTCCGGCAAAGGCTGTGGTCTTCGCTGCAGAAGTTTTCGTGGCGCGGGCAGATGTCCTAGTGCAACGCACAATAAACGTTTTCCGTCGACAGAGTTGTCGCGCACCGTGGTCGATGCAGCAACCGAAGCAAACGTCCGCACCAGAGCAACGAACACCAAAGTCACCGAGAAGAACGAAGATGCTGCCGGTCACCCGTGTACTGAAGAACCTAAACCGAAACTAGCTCGCGACTCTCCGTACGGGCGTCCGTTTTCTCGATGGAACTCCTCCGCGGGCCGGCGTTCTTTTTATGGCGGCTCGCTCCGTCACGTGGCTTTCGATTTCGACCAATGGGAGCGGGCCGGCGCGCTACACGTGCGCCGCTCAATGGGTGCGCGCGCGCTTCGTTTCGTTTTCAGTTTTCTTTTCCGTGCTTCCTTCGTTCTCCGACTCTTCGGTGTTTCTCGCCGTCCCGGCGTTCGGGCTCCGGGGCTCGGCTTTGTGCGGCGCTGTTGCGCTTCGCCTCCTTGGTCTGGATGCTTTAGCCTTTTTACTTCTTTATTTCGGCTCTTGCGAAGACAGATGGCGCACGTGAAGCTGTCGCCGACGGCGCCTTGTGCCTGCTTCCCCTCCCTCCTTCATCCTCACCCACTCACTCTTCCTCCTTATCCGCGCATGTCTCTGACTCCTTTTCAATGCGATCGCAGCATACATGCGGGTCTTCGCGTGTCCTTTTTAAATCGTTCCCACTCCTACGGCCGGCATGTCACATTCGAGCATAAAAAGGGCTTTCATAGGACACGTTTCCTAAGTGGGTGGTGGAAGCCTCGAAAAGGTTTCGGCACCGTCTTCACTCATTCCTTTTTTTTCTCGGATTTCGAAACAACCGTCATCTCTGCCCCGTCCTTGCTCAGTGCGTCGCCAAGCTGGCAGGGTGACACGTGGTATTAATGCATGGCGCGAATTGAAGACGGTTGCATAATATGAAGGGAGTGAAAAAAAAAGTGGCCCGAACTGATATAGTCGTTTACCCGAAGCTATCCATGTAGATCAGTGCTGCCGTGAAAGCTATGATGATTGATAGCACTCAGTGACACGAAGACATCTATGTCTCTTATGCTTCCCGTGCATAATGAAGGAAAGCAAGTGAGAGAATGTTGAATTCTTTAGTTTTTAGTGCTGCTCGTTGCTACCCACAGAAATCAATTTTTATATACGAACATGACAATGCCCAAATTAAACAGCTACTACACTTATAAACTTTATTGATGACTTTAAATGACCTGGAGCCGTATTCACAGCACTTCTCTTTCGTAAGAGCGTTTTCTAATCATATGCTCCGCATCGTGATTGAGTGAAGTATTTTCTTACGAAAATTTTCCGTTTTTCTGAATATGGGGCCTCTATTGTTGTACGGTCAATTATCGATGAGCTGAACAATCGCATATTCACTCTTTGTTACTGCATGAACTCGCTTCCATATATGAGTTCATGCACATATGAAAGCAAATTCATGCACATATGAATTTTGCACATGACTTGTGGTATTACCGTTCCAGAAAACAGGACGAATGCTACGACGTGGTGCACATTGCAAACTGACGTCCTGAAGCCTTCGGACAGTCTCAATAAATTACTTTAAAGCCGCAGTAATTGCTAGTGTGATGATTACGTTTTAAGACTTTTTGGAGAAACGGAACTTAATGAGACCAGCCATCAATAAAAAAGCGTAGCGAATAATTTCTGTATCGTGTCGGGTGCAGTCTTGCAAAGAGCTCGCTTTGCCGCATTGCGTTTTCGACTCTGTAGTTGGCCTTTGCTGTGAAACCTACAAGTTGTGAGTAAAGCCGAATTTAGGTGGTGTAAATGACTGGAGAGAAAAATGACCGTTGCTGATAGATTTAAGTTCTCCAGATTACGCGCTGTATAAAACTCTTAAGTTGTCCGCAAAACGAAAAAAAAGAAGAAATTGAGCCCTAGATCAGGGTTATTGTTTGTGTAGTAAGACGATTACAAGCATATATACTAGATCCAAAGATATCGAATAGAATCAATATAGCATTTGCCTAAAGCGGGCATCTTTCCATCCCACACATATTTGAATAGGACGGCTTGAGTTTGGACTCCTGTGTGAATGCACCTCTTAAAGGTCAGGTCACCGTTATAAGATGAAAGCGAACAGGCCCTGGAAGCATGTAAGGCATAACTCTACAAAGGACACCATAACCCCTTGCGCTGTCATGTCCGCAATCCATTGTTCTCCGGCATACGTAAGGACCTAAACACTTCGTGGGGTATTGGGCATCCCCCGTTATGCTAACTGTTATCCAGATCCTTATACGCTTATACAAAGGAGACGCCATATGCCCGGCGCCTGCGCGAACCATTAGGCGGGACCAGGCGATGCAATACGCAATGCTTTTGTCAAACCAAGTAGACTCCATTACGCGATCTCATTACGAGCGTGACAATATCGGCCTTCCTTGGGAAAGCGGCTTAGTCGACGCCATAACGAATTTGTAATTATGAGTCTTTGGCAGCTCCTAATGAAGTTAATGACCCTCACTTTAGGCGTCGTCTGGTGCTGCTAAGGGACGTTTTCTGTGCGTATGCGTGACTATCTTTCAATCTGCTTCTGACCGTGACTAAATTTCTGGTTTGGCTTCTAATGACGAACTGGCTGAACGTGATTTGTATCGTATAATTCATTTCAGAAGAAGGCTGCGAGGTGGAGCAACGTTCATGAAGTTTTCCTTTTTTATTTTGATGCTTTCTTTCCGAGCAACGTGTATTTGGTTTCCTCTGCGACTTTGTGCTAGTGTTGCGTGTAAGATGTTCTTGTTGTTTTTTGTTATTTCACGTCTGGAGAGCCGTGAGTTTCCACACGAGTCATTCGCCAAGTTCTGTTATTCAGTGTTTAACGTTCTCCGTGGCTTGGCCACTATAGCTATATCCCTATAGTTAACTTCGATGGTGGTGAACGCGTCCCGGGAGGGCGTTGGTCTCGCATTCGAATCTTGAACCAAGACAAGCTTTCCTTCAACTTTAGTTAAAAATTATGGGCTTGTTTGGTGTGTCGTTTGATGGTTTTTTTTCTCTCACTGCAGTGGAACCAGTGGAAGGACGCGAGGAACGAAGAAGACGCTTACAACGGCGAAGTTAAACCAAATGTCACGTTTCATTTCTGACAAACCTCTACTTGTTTTGTAATTATAACTTCCCACCCTAGATGGGTATAGATTACAGGGCACTTCTATGCTACGGAGAATTTCTATGATTTGCTTTCTGCTTCTAAACTCTGCCGAGGCACCCACGCTACAGCCCGCCGGCGCCTTATGAATTAGCAAAATTTAAGTATTTCGAAACAATACTGTTTATGCATTATACTGGGAGCACACCTAAAAAAGCACGCTTAAGTTTGTATGAAGTTTTGCCACCCATGTTGACACCACAAGTAGTTGGCATGGAAAGTTTGCAAGGAGCCAATTTTGAGTAGGTGTGTAAATGTAAATGCTAACTTTACTTCGTGTATGCGTTACATCCGAAATGATCTGTTTCAGAAAAGCGCGCGGTGCGAAATCGTCAAACAGCAGAAACCATCATAGAGAATCGGAATGCATAGAAAGGCAGGGAAATTGACAAGAACACCTTTAGAAAGAGCGCGCAATAATACAGTCTTAGTTACTTACGGTGCAATTAAGTTTAGATTATTTCGCAAAAAAAAAAAAGCCTCCTACAGGCTTGGTGTGTACGAGGTGAAACCACGCTCTGGATACAGTGGGTTTCTGTTAACTACATATTGTTATATCTGGTATCCCCAATGCTAGATACGTAAACTAACGAAGAACTTGGTTATATTTGAAGTAATTCCTTGTGTGACATGATACTGAATCGAAGCATATATCTCCAAATTCACAGTAACTTTTCGTTTTACACTTTTGAAAAAGAAAAAAAAAGTAATTGAAAGCTTACTACAATGACTCCCAAGTGAAAATGTCGGCACTTATTCAAGGTCAGTGGAATTGTAGAAGTATAAAAAGTTTCTGCACTCTGCAAATTAACTTACGTATTGCGTCACAAACGTCAAAGTCGAAACCTCATAAGAGGCATGACCCGCGCTCGTAACTCGCAGACCCCGCCGCTTATTGCTGTTACATATACATTTCGCTAAAGCGCTTGGGCTAGAGTTGCTCCACATTATGAAAGCTCACCGACATTTTTTATCGCGCCATTTTTTCCTTTTATGCAAGTGCTAAGCATTTGCATAAAGCAAAGTACTGTATAATCTCTGACACCGAAATCGTACACTTCCCGCTTAAGTGAGAGCACATAGTGGCAGACACTAAAGGTAAACATTCCATTCTTTCAAAGTGCTCCTTTGGAAAAAGAAAAGTTGCTTGCAAGCCTGTTGAACGACGTAACGTTATTTACTCGACTTTCCAATCAGAATGTGAAGGTGTTCCTAAACCTCTAGAAAGACCTTTAGGAATATCTTTGTCATTATGGCGAGAAAGACGTAATTCCAACCTTATAATTCAACGGACAGACGGGGAAGTAGCCTGGCTTCTCTTTTATGTAATGGGATTGATCGTGCCTTTGCTGTTGACGCGGTCAAGGCGCAGGAGTGAGAGATTGCGTAAAAACTCATTTTGTAACGGTGTGGCGCGCTTCGCGACTCCGTGACCTCTGGGGACGCATAACCTGCGCGGCGACAAATAAATAATAAAAATCAAAAGCGTCGCGCTCAGTGCTGACCTTCGTCCTTTTTCAACATGCATAATTTGAAAGGTCTAGGAAATCATATTTTGTTCTGATATTGCAGAAACCACACGTGCACCTTTCGTTTTCGTAAAATAAGCATGATAAGATGGTTTTGCAATGGTATTTTTTCACAGCTTTTACCAGTGACCAGCCGCGGGAGCGTAGTGGTTGAGGTGTTACTCCAGAACTTTGACACACCAGAACTTTTTGTGTGGCTAGTTGGTGCATGTTAACGGAAGTAATAAGGCGTCAACGAGGCAAACACGAGAAGGCATTCGTCCGCCACACTTCTTCTGTTTGCCTCGCTGACGCCTTATTCCTTCCGTTACTCTAGTAAGCACTGGCGTAGCCATGGGTGAGGGGGAAGGGTGTAGCATTCAATCTATCCCTCCCACATTTTTTTCTGTTTTACAGGTGTACAAAACACGCACACATAAAAACGCATGGATGAACATACATAAAAGATGGTTGAACCCTATCTGCCATTCACCCCCTCCCTCCAGAGTATAATTTCTAGCTATGCCCTGCTAATAAGCTAGATGACGCGGGTTCGACTTCAGGCCACTATGACCGCATTTCAGTGGCAACGAAATGCAAGTACAGCCGGGTACCTTGCTTTGGGTGTACGTTAAAGTACTCCTGGGGATTAAAATTAACACGGAGTCCGCCCACTATGGCGTGACTCATTGTCTTATCGTAGTTTTGGCACTTAATTACATTACGTTTTTGACATTTCGTCGTACGTAAAAAACATCGTGTGCATTCACTCTAACGGGTAAATTGGAGAACCGCGTTCAGCGCAAAATAGGACAAAACACCAAATGTGAGAAAAAAGACGCAGACAAGCGCTTACTGTCAACTGAAGGTTTACTCCTATGCACAAGCCAACAAACAAAAGGCTCAATAAAACATACCTGTTTGTGTCTTTTTCTCCCTTCTTTGGTGTTTCGTTCAATTTTGCGCTGTTCCGCAATGAGCCAATTAAGTGGCCGAGCTTACGGCGCTTCCGCGTTCAGCGTTGCACAAAGCTGAATCCCGGAGGTAAACACCATTACACAACCGCAACACTACAGCAGAGAAGAGAAGGCTTATAGAGATCAAAGGCTTATAGAGATCACGAAAAAAGAAAACGGAATAAAAGGCTGCTTTCTGCAGTTCTTGGTCACAGGACGAACCAGGGTAGGGGGGGCGGTCGAGTTGTTCAAATCCCCCACCCTTTCCGAAATGTTTGAATTTTGCTTGTGAAGATATACAGGCACATATACAAATGCATGCATGAACATGCGTAAAGCATGATTGAACCCCCCTCCCCGACCTCTCCCCACCCCGAAAGACTTATTGGCTAGGCTACTGGGCGTGTGTCAACATTTCCAATATCCTACGTCTTTCTGCGCTTTCGAGAGCATGCAGCAGGTTACAGACGTGTCACAGAAAGATCACTCGTTTTCTTTGTAAACGTGTGATGCCCAACCACAACAAAGAGCGTACATCAAGAAAAGGAAGTTCTTGTCAGGAAATATTCAGTCAGGTTACGTAACACGTATGAGAGCACCCTTCAGGTGGTAAAATAACGGCGTCTTATTTACGTTTCTACAAGGTACTATCAAACGCGTCGCTGATTCGTTCAGTTTTCCCAACTAGTGTGCGATAATTATGGCGATAATTTTATGCAACACAATGATTTTGAAGCACCGAATCCACGTCTTTAAAGATTGGATATGAAAAACCAGCTTTAAAAAACTTGGAGGGTGCTTGAGCTTCGCCTTCAAGAGTAGAACGTGATAGCGTAATCGGGCCCTGTTCGCATCGCCTTCTCAATCGCTAGACTGGCTTCGCTTTTCGGTGGACACCTTAATCGTACCGCAAGGAAGGGAACGTCTGTGCGCCTGTTAATCGGCCTTTCAAACTACCTTAAAATGCCTACTGGAAGTACAGTTACGAAGTGCCCACTACGACATAATTATTCCCTTTGCGAATTGGCGAAATACGCACTACGAGTACGTAAGGCAATACTCGGACATGCGCAACTGCGCATGTTGTTGATAATGAATTAATTATGCCTGTGTGCTTTTCAACTGATGGGCCTTTAAGCCAACGACTCGTTCCGAAATTCACATGTTTTGATGCCTGGTGTGATTGTACGCTTCTGCCACGCAGTAATACATGTGTTAACGACACTCTTCGAGTTACATAACATTCGTATAGTGCTTTTTTTCCGAATCAGTTTCGAGCGCGGGCTTGGCTCTGTGGTAGAATACCTACTTGCAGCACTGAAGTCCTGGGTTCGATTCCCACTCGAACCGGAAATTTTTTTATTTTTTTCATTTTCATCTATCTCAAATTCTCGCTTAAGGAAAACGCTGATCTTTCACTCACACATAACGGCACAGACATCGGCCCCGACACCATAATGTCTGCGAAACGAGCTGTTTAACGCTCTCGAGTTAAAATCATGTACCAACTGGCTCAGCTCACGACTTTGTTGCCACAGCGTAGTTAACATGCAGTCGGCAATGCTGTTCACTTGTTGCCTCAAAAAACCTGTCGTTACAAGTACTCGATGCACTGCTTGTTGCTGAGCGAGGAAATCAAACGCTCTTCAGTATATCATAAATTGCATAACTAAGAAGAACAGACTGTTGGGCGAGTTGGTAATGCATTATGTGGAAAACTGCTAAAGCTAAAGTGCATAACCACTTTAGTGAATGAGCCGTGATGTTTAAACTACAAATTGCACCCGTACTTTTAGCAGAATGTCGCTTAAATGTGAGTTGAGTCGCTGGAGATCTAAACATGAATGTATTTTTTTTTTCGACGTTTCGATTGCTTAAACGTCTTCATATGGCTTCTCTGTGGTAGGTTTCAAGCTGCAATGCCGTTAACGTGCAGTCGGCCACGAACTTAACTTAAGTTGCGTAAAAAGCATGTCATTCCAAGTACTCAATGTACAGCATGTTGCTGAGCAAGAAAATCTAAAAATCTTCAGTCTGTCATACGCTACACAATCATTTTAATGAATGCACCGTGATGTATCAACTATAGGAACATTGCACGGACAAATAGCAGAACATGGCTTAATTTGAGCCGAATCGCTGGAAAGCTAAATGTCAATGTGTTTGTTTTTTCGACTGTTAGATTGTGACAGCGTTTTCAAACGGCTTCTGTGGTATAGGTTTCGAGGAAAGGAGTTGTTAGTTGGCTGCTCATATTGATATAAGTGCTCGGCAGAACTTTGGCAAAAGAGCTTCAACCGTTGAAATTTTCAGCCCACGCAATCCATACTATATGCCCGTATAGAAGTTGCCTTTTGAAACATGTCATATGGATCAATGAAGCCGTCTCATCTCCGCCTGCGCTTGACATTATGAAATTGCCTCCTTGTCGGTCAGTGGCATTCGCGAAGTTCTCCAAATATATCTCACGGATCATGTCACTAATCGTGTGCTCTCAGGATCCTCCAAAGCGAACTATATCGCAAGCGCGCGTTAACCCGTGCCCACCTACTCCGACGGCTCTCCGCTGAATAGGTGTCGATGACCAAAAAACCAACCGCGTGTTCCGAAATCTCGAACACTTTGAAGTAAAACTCCCTATCATTCCATAGAGGACCAAGTTCAAAGAAAAATTGCCCATCTTGCATGACGCTTTAGACGAAGCCTTCCACTACCACCCATTCACAGACCGAAGCATCTTTCTCGTGAATTAGACTATCCGTGGGAGCCCGTGATTTTTTTCGTGCAACCTTAAGATATAAGAATAAAATGAACGATGAAAGGTTTCTCCTCGGTGAACTGGTTTGGTTTCAGAAAGTGAATCCGCTTTTCTAAGGAATTTTTCTTGAAATACAGTTCACGCTGCGACCTTTATAGCGACCGCCCGGCGCGTTGACTTTAGGGGTAAACCAGCCGGATTTATCGATAAAGATGTTTATTTTTACGATGCCAGTAGCGGTCGTGAAAAAAATGTACTTGCGGGCTTGTATCTGAGGATTAGCTACTTCAGCGAAATACTTAGCTTTTTTTCTTTTTTTTAGCTTGAACGGCTTCTTGCATCCGCATGCACGTAAATATACACAAGGAAATAAAAAGCAGTCATAAGCAATTGAATTCCGTTATAATAATTTCTAATTTACATTATGCATATTACATTAAAAAAATCAGCTAATAAGAAATTTTTATACATCTGCTAAGAAGAGGTCGCCCTGACAGTTTTCACTTTGGGACCTCCTTCTGTATTATATTTACTTTGTATTTGTATTGTATTAGTGTACTGTATAAATAAATAAATAAATAAATAAATAAATAAATAAATAAATAAATAAATAAATAAATAAATAAATAAAGTATATTTTGGTGTACTATAAACCTATCTTATTTAATGCGTATTGCTACAAAGCCTCCATCCGACATATGAATATAGTTATTTGTATTACGCTTTACTATTCATACACATATCATGCAGGTATCTCATACACGATTGGCAACATAACATTGCAAGCTTGTCTCTATAGATTGCTCAAAAGTATGACACCCTGACGCGACAATTACCCCAACGTTTAATCTGTGCCTAAACTGATCTATAGATAACTGCCAGACCAGGAAATTTCATACCGCGTGTTTTTTCGGAACTAATCGCTGAATTTAACACAGAGCGCCATCTCCAGTTCAACAAATATTATTTTTGGTGCTCCTGTGCATTTGAAAGGTTATTGCGCCTTTGTCCTGGCGGCTGTCATGAATGCCTCACTGGGAACTTCGTGAGTGTTGTGTTTAATGGCTGCCTTCCACGGGGCTCACTGCGAATTTGCTTAATTAACCATTATCGAAAAACCGTGCAATATTCTCAAAGGCAGGGTTCCGAATTTTCTTCACGGTATTCCTCCACCTGTTTAAGTTAATTAAGCGGGGCATTTATTCTATAAACCTATCCCCACTTAAAGATTCCCTATGCGATTCCAGTGATTTCATGTTTCCTTATGGAATCCACATATTTTCTTATATTTTCCATATACTCGCCATATATTTCCGTAAGAATCTTACGGCAACATATGAAATTATTTGAATGACATAAGTAACGTTTTAGTAGGGATATTTAGCCATCCTTCGGTTGACGTCATCAGCGGACCGGCCTTTCTTTATCAATTCTTGCTATACGGGGCTTCCAGCAAAAATATCTATATAAAGATACCTATATTTCTCCCTATGCGTACAGCTGCTTATATTTTACTAATAATTATCTTTGGTACTGACCGACTGACGCTCCGCAGGGTCAAGACCCGTTATTTTTTGCTCAGCCGAACATTGTACTTGCAGATCTGCTCTGAAGTGTGCATTGCACTCATAGGCCTCCCGAGTGGTGTGCGTGAATTTTCAGAGTCTGGGGAATGACTTCACCCCCTATCTGCAACGTATGTAGTATCTTCGAGGGGCGTAACCATGATGTTGTTTGGGATTGCAGTGGTGGTTCTAAGCCCACCATGAGCATGCGTGCTTGTGTGTTCTCAGAGATATACAACAAAATTTAGGCCGGACATGGCAGGTGGCGTGAGCTTTTGTCCGGCCTACACCAACAAAATATCCATTACATTTAGCTTCGACCAGTGATCGAATCAAACTTCCAATCGATTGAATAATAAGACGTTAAGCGGGCGCATCACCTATTCAGTTTAACATAGAATCGACATCTTTTTCATATTCAATCACATCACACTGTTAGAACATCGCTCGCTGTGCAACTACTCTAAAATACCCGCTCTTGTGAAAGGTTACTGAATTTCTGCAGATGAACGGCAGCGTTCACACGTAATACGCATTTAGCCACTAGCGGGATTTTTTTAGCAACCTCGAAACCCACGACCGAATCACAGTCGCCACGCGTCCAATTGTGCCTTCGCTTTCCGGTACAGTCTTCCCTCAAGTCACGCCCTACTCCCGTGTAGGAGACTCAAAGTAAAATAAAATGAAAAAAAAAATATAGCGTGCGAGATTGCAGCGCGTGCACATTGAAGGAGCACTCCCCTTTCCCTACACGAAACTCCTCCAGGTGGCGTCCACACGCGCACAAGGAGCAGGGGGCACGCGCCAAGCGGGACCTCCCGCAGCGCCACGCGGCGTCCGCGGAGTGCGGTTTAAGGTAGGTTCTTGACTGTCACCGTTCCCCTCACCCGTTTCTCCCTTTCTTCCGCTACGCTTGTGCTTTTCTTTCTCTTTTATGCGAGTGGCAGGCAGACACGCTGCCACGCGCCAGTGGGAGGGACTCCGAGACATTTCCCATTCGGAATACCGCTAGGAGCTAGTTGGGCCGGGGAGTTACTCGGGCCGGGGAGTCAGAACCGTAAAGCGTTGACTTCTTCCCCGCTGTTAAAAGGAAGAAAAAAAAACCGAAGTCGTTAGCCAGCCCCTTGTGTCGACGAAGACTGCGACTTCGACTCGTGGGGAGCTGCGGGCCACGAGGCGTGGGATGCTTAGCTTGGGGACGAGCTGAAGGCGGCAAGCGACACAACACAACAAGCGCCCACCCCAGTAGCTTCACCTCTGTGCGTAAACGACGGTCGCTGCAGCCTTCCCCAAAAGCGGCACGTGTGATGACGAAGACTAATAAAGCATCGTGCGGAGTCGTGGCCCCGACTGGGCACGTGTGTGCGTGGTTTGTTGGGACCCGGGGTCTCTTGGAAACTTTCCACGAAGTGCGGGAACGAATGGCTGTGGGCATGACTTTTGCGGGATGTCAGATTCCGTAAGCAGACGTAGCGTTCTTGAGAAGTAACGAAAAAAAGTGGGTCACCAGACTGCGAGGAGACAGGCGAGTACGTGCACTCTTTAGAGTCACTATCTCTTTAACAAGTAACGAACTAAAGAAACATTGTGAAGGCGCATGGCTTGGTATTCCGTCACTGCTTTCAGTGTACTACGTAACCGCGGGCAGCACACGTGCTCAGAGATGAACAAGTACTGGAGGAGCGTACGTTTTCTTCAGCTAAAATGCAGAGTATTAAGTATATTCAGCTATACCTTAGTAAAAAAAGAAGGTACGTTTCGTGCACATTGGTCAACCCTTTTCGCGTGGTTAGCTCCTCCAGCAGGGCGCGCAGTGTTCCACGTGCCTCACGTGGAACGCCGCACGTGCTACATGCTATGAGATTACGCAAGCCACCCTGAGCGCGTGTCTTAGTGTACATGAAGAACTCTTACTTTCATTCCTTAAATATCACGTCATGCTATACTGTATGTCTAAGTGTACACAAGGCCTCGCAATACAACGTTGTTTCCATATGTCTAATGCACTGCGTTTAATACGTGTTCAACTTACGCGTGCCACGTTTACTAATCAGTTTAGCAACGTAGACTGAACAGTTTTAAAGATTAGTGTTGAATATTAGGGGCCTTATGAGGGTGAAATTTGGCCCGGTTGCGCCGGTTTCTGCGCATCCTGTGACTTTTAATTCTTTACGTAAGTAAATTTTCAGTCGAAGTTCAGCGCCGCGTCCTGCCTGTTTCATTTGTCTTGTCCTTCGTTCTTTCTGTGCTAATTACATATCTCTCAAGTCAGTAATTCGTACCACCAAGCCCAACTCTCATCTACAGCATTGCTCCTCTTTGCTCCATGATCACCCGTCAATTATGTGGCCATGCACAACAGGGAAGCGGATTGCTTCTTGCTCACGACTTTGGTATAATTGGGCAGCAAAGCTTCTTTCCTAATCATGACTTATTAGCTTGTATGTTTATCGTTTATAACTTGTATTTTACACTTGCGTTTGGTTCTTACATTTTACAGGAGGCCGCTACTTGGGAAAGGGCACGCCTTCTTTCAGACGCTCGAGAGAAGAAAGAGACAAGAAGTAAAGGTGATGCCCGGATGTTAACTTGACATTGTCCCTGTTCGCTACCCTAAACATAAGCAGGAAAGCGATGGTTTGAAGGAGAGGGAAGGCATGAGTGTAGATTCAAGATTCACGTACACTGCTCAGCGTATTTACAGACGAGCGCTTAAGCCAATGACTTTAATGTATTGCAGGATGGGCTTTCTGGCCTGATGAATTGTGAGCCCAGGCTCAGAAGATCTGTTCTTGCATAAAAGGCAAATCGCCATCTCCTCAAGGCATACTGGAGAGTCTGCCAGTATTTGTAACATCGGGAACAGTTGGACAAGATTTATTCCGCGGCCTTTTTGCGTTTACAGTTAGCGCAAACGGGTGAATCAGCCACTGCAGTGCGATAGCTGTGACGCTAAAACCGACTGATTAAGTATAGGAGCTTCCTGGTGTATGTGACGTAACATGACGTTTTCGAATACGCGTATCGCGCGTGCGTGTAGAAGTAGGGCGGTAAGTCACGTTGATTCTACGGCGTTCAACAATGAAAAAAAAAAAAATACGGGAGCCCTTGCCCTATTGGGAAATTGGGGGTAACTTGGGGTTGGGCTGCCTGACGAATTATTCCTCTTTCTTTCTTTCTTTCTTTCTTTCTTTCTTTCTTTCTTTCTTTCTTTCTTTCTTCTTTCTTTCTTTCTTTCTTTCTTTCTTTCTTTCTTTCTTTCTTTCTTTCTTTCTTCTTTCTTTCTTCTTCATTTCTTTCTTTCTTTCTTTCTCTCTTTCTTTCTTTCTTTCTTGCTATCGCATTGCGCAACGATGCCTCCTAACTGTTTCCTTCCTCCATGCCGAGAATGGGACCGTCATCCACCTGCTTAATAGCAGCGCAACACGTCAGTTGTTACACGCAACAACGCTGGTGATGCGTTCATATCCAGGCAACAATTGAATGTGGCAACGTGAAAGGAAAAGTGACCTCCGTAACCACGATAAAAGATCACATTGCCGCATCTGATACGGCTGAACGCCGTCAAGCCCACGATCTAGAGAGCATCTATTGCTGGAAAACGGTTCATACAAATACTAATTCAAGTGGCGCTCCTTCCAGGGCCACATTTCTTGGCGTTCACGGTTGCCGTTTATTTATTTTATTTTTATTATTTTTTATTATTTTATTATTACTATTATTATTATTTTTTTTTGCAATCACACCTGCAAGGCCAACGACACTTGTGGAGCAGTACAAGCCTCGCTTGAAAGCCGACTATTAAGTTACATTTCCGTGTGTACGCATATATGTGATTGTTGAATAGGTTGCTTTGACTGTTATGTTATGTCTTGACTCTTACGCTAAGTTGTATATTGTATGTACTACGGGTTAATTGTGATTAGAAATTTGGACGCTATGTACTTTATGTTTATGAACCCTATGTACTCCAAAGCTAAGGAGTAGCCGGCGCCTTATTTGTGCACCAACATCTCCTTACATCATATCAATAAAAAAAAGTTTTGCAGCTAGTGAACAGATTTTTCTTCATAAATACAGATATCGAAGGCACATGTGCTATGCAAGATGGTTCATAAAAGTTCCGCCACGTTTCGCATACCACTAAAAATGTTACCTGTAATATTGCTCGTGGCAAGGGAAAGGGAAGTGACAAAAGTTGTTCTGCGAGCACACATGTGCGTACTGAATTAACTGCATTGCTTGCAATCCGATTGTCGCAATTTCAGCGGGCTAAGAACCGACTCATGTTAATGTCCATAGACCATTTTCATAATTGTAAAGCTAGCTTTCCTGCAATGCAGTTTGCCAAGTAATGGCGGCTAGTCACTGCAAACAGCGTGTTCAAGCGCATTTTGCTTACGCTATGACGTGGAAAATGTAGACTCGGCTCTCTTGACATAAATACGCATAATAGACAAGCCTCAGCACGTGCAACTAGGACCTCGTCTCCACTGTAAGCAAGAGATATGCCGCCATTAGTTGTCCAAATATGCAGCGCAGAGAAGCGCACTTGCGGATTATGAAAAGGGTCTATTGTCCCAAGAGTCTAATACACATTACACTCGGTACTATTGCCACAGTTCAAACCTTCAAGGGTGCGAAAGTTATGAGGTGTCGCACTGTGACCCTGAAATTTCTGTTGAAGCACTTATGTACAGTTCTATATGAATTTATTAAGCATGCTTGCTTGTGCTTACACTGTGCGACACTAAAGATAATCCGCAATCCTTAAAGGCTGAATAGTTTGTGCAAGAGCATTAAGTCTTTCGAAAGCAAGCTGCGGCGACATACTTGATGAATGAATACTGCAAACCTACAAATTTACTGACCGCTACTTTGCCTGGGAAATAAGTAATAAAATAAAGCAAGAATTGAGGAGAGTTCTGTCGAAGCGCAGCGGACGAACTACTTGTGAAACGTTTTCTATAACTGACCTGCTTTTGAAGAAAGCGTTTATTTCGTCGGTGTACTTTAAGAAGTGAGCCGAAATTCATCGAAAGCATCCGGTCATTTTGCCTCGCTTAACGTCGCTTAGCTGCAGGCGGCGCTTGTACTCAATATCCATGAGTCTTTTTCAAACACTTGGAGGCCAAATCGAATTAAACGAAAAAAAAAAAACGCTTAGAAAGGCACGACTAAACTGCGCTACAACTGTGCTTTCGGCGTTCTATTTTCTGTCCGGATCTGAGGTTTTCATCGGAAACGGGCGACGGATAACGAAATTATGTTGCTTTTCAGAGAAGGCGGCGAAAATGAGTCAAAGAGGACTGACATGTCGCGAAGGAAAAGCCGATTGTTTTGTGCCATGAAAGGATCGCTGAAGTATCAACCCTGATGGATGCGTTGGAGTATATAGAGACTGCGATTCAACCGCGGGTGCGTCGAGTCACGGTGGGCCCGGGTTTTGACCGCGGCTGCAGTCAATCGATTCTGAGGTGACCCCTTTGAAACGACACGAAAGGGGCTCGCCCCCAATCCCACGGAGCATCGAACGCTGGGTCAAGAAATTTGACCCTTGACCGGGATCACGTTAGCACGTGTATGACACAGCGGGTCGGGACCCCGATTTAGTCATTAAAATAAGAAACTCCAGTGCGTGTCGATCGGCCCTAATGAAACCCTAGATGACACCTCGCTCAAAGTCCGAGTTCTTTCAAGAGAGTGAGAGGATCGAGACCCTATATTTGAGACGGTCGTGAAAAAGTAACCTGACGCCAGTGATAAAGAACAGCTCCCTTTCATTGACCTCGAAGAGGCGGTGTCACTTCCGATGAAAAGAGTAGGTGGTGATAGCGTAATAGGGGTTTACGTGCTTCGAACGTCTCTAACGCTAGGACCGCACTGAAAGAAAGAATTAAAAAAGAGGCCTCTCCACTTCGAGGTACTTAATTGCAAGCACCTCTTGAAGAAAGTAGGCCTTCATTCGATGACGCTCCATCGAGTGCGCTTTTTTCATTACGTTCCCGCGAAAGTGAATGACGAAACAGGGTCGCCGGGTCATAGGCGCTCTTTAAAACTGTGAAGCCTACGGTTCGCCCTTTGGAGATTCTCGAAAGCTGCTGTAGGGAAAGTCGAAACCCTGTCGGCTCCCCTGTATTAGACTTCGTCGGACGAACCCGGGCTTCGTGGCCTGGAAAAGCTGTGGGGGCTACGACCTAGATTTGAATAATGGTTTACTGGGTAGGTAGACGGGGAGGGGTTTTTTAAATTCGCTTCCATAATAAAACGTTCGTGAATGCGACAGGAGTGAAAAAAAAAATGTAAATTGAGTTCGAAGGAGCACTTCTCGGTGAACTGTTCTCTGAATATGCGGTCGTGAATTCCTGCTCGAAACATTTTCTGCGGTTCGCAGGAAACCCAGAAAACGCATTGCGGCTTCAATGTCCGGTTAGCGAACATTGGAAGTCTATGAATACTTTAAATGGATGCTGCGGTTCATTTAGGGCGGCTTTCAGTAAATCTTGTTGCTGGGCTAGGTCTCGTCTACCTGTTCACATCTATCTATTCACACAATAGAACACATGAGCTGGATTATAAAACAACACACACGGTGTTCTTTTATAAACGAATGCATCGAAGGCTCATTTAAACAGTTGAAAGGACGCCGTATTTAAGCCATTTATCTAAGAAGGATTTGAATTTAGAGGGCACATTGGTAAAACTGACTCGAGGTGATTATTGCGCAACCACTTCATGAAATCATAAAAGGATCTTTCACACTACAGCAACGGCAATTAACTTTTGGAGCACTGTAACAATGAGAAGGCATGATATTTTCGTTCTATAATTATTCACACTGTTGCCACAATTTTGCACTGTTCCGTCCATCAGCATTCGCGTTTGAAGCATTTTTTTACTTTGCAATATATAAGTATGAAAGCGTATTTGCGTGTAGTCAAGTACAGCTGCATTGCTATCCTATAGCAAACATATTCGACAGTGTTACCAGATATAATCAGATCGAGATAACACTTTGCTTTACAGGCATATGCCAGAATAACGCTATCTCGGCTTCGATATGACGTAACCTTGCAGAACGCTGTTCCTTATGTACTTTTTCTGAGATAAAATTTCAGGTAGCGGTCAGCGATGGCATTCTTCGCTGTTCCCGTGGTCTCGTGTTTCTCGTCTATCGCTTTAATGAATAACACGAAGTGTTAAACCACAACACGAAAGAAAAATGATACGGGACCAGCACTACAGTTAGGCTATCACGGAAAATTACCAAAATGCCCGATCCATCAAGCTTCGTCGAACATTATCGATGCTGCCCGGCTTGGAATTCCTCACACAGGAGCAGGCAGAGCCATATACCCGCGCGAGACGCCACTGCACGTGAGCACTGCCGATGTATTTCTCAACTTCGCGCTTCTGGTTCTAAAGCTGTCAGAAGAGAACACTGGTGCTTTCAACCGCTGGCATCAGCTTTACTTCATCATAAATGCTTAGTTAGACATAAACTGCTATATGTGCCTTTTCATGTTGTCGCGTTTCTCGTGTGTTGCCTTATAACATATTGTCCAGAACTTCAACGGGAGTCTCGCTTACAACTGCGATATATTCTCGGCCCCGTGTCAAAGCATCACTTGTGCGTTACGTGCCACGAAAGCGCTGTTGACGTTCTCGAGGGCGACGAGCCTTAGCAAAATTTTGTAAATAGTGTAATACATATATGTGTGTGGCTGTATGTGATGTTATGTGTTTATCAGTGCATATATATACCACAATCACCACTCAGCACATGAAGCGGCATGAGAAGCGAATAGCCAGCGTGTATTCATCTGCGCCGCGTCGTCTGCTCGGCGTACCCATAGCGTCTGCGCTCACGCGCGAGTATAGAGCGAGTCCACGGCAGCAATACACGCTCTTAGCGTTGGGCAGCAACAACTAAGCCGCAAAAGAGCAACGAGCGTTGGGCGAGTAAAGCGAGCATACTGTAGCAACCAACGCTGTTAGCGTTGGGCAGCAATGGTAGCGCCGAAAAAAAAAAACATGGCAGCACACGCCGACGCTGGTTCATTGCGCCTCGAAATTATGAAGTCGCCGTTGTGAGTTGCGTGGTGCGTAAGTTCTAAACCGACGCTTGTGTTTGTGTTATATATGCGTCTTGACGCTAGCACAGCAATGTATTCGTGTCTATTTTGCACTGTTTCAAAGATTGATCCTCAAATTCTCGAGTACAAGGCTTAGCAGGGATGCCTGAAGAAACAGCTAATCTCAATAACAAGGACAAAACGTACTTGATACTTTGTCCTCAGCGTGAGATGACACATAGCGATAACCAAATCCACCGTTTATTTATAGCTGTGAGGACAGTGGGCAAGCAGCAAGCGACAATTCCGATCAAAGCGGCGAGTGATCGCGTCTGTATGGGCGCTGCCATGTAGGATGGTCATCACAATTGTCGGTAGTTACCGGTACGATAATTCAATGCTTATGACATACATGCGATAAGTGATTAGTGTATCACGTATTGCTGTGGCGTAGCACGTGCCAAACAAACGCAGTTTACCTAACCTTCTCCAATTATAATGCAATTGCAAACAGAACTAAGTTTTCCTGCGCAAGCATGTGGTTTGTTTACACCTCGTAGCTTCCACCCTGCTGCAACCAGCTTGTGAGATGGAGTATAGGTGCAGGTTAAAGAACCGCAGGTGGTCGAAATTTCTGCAGCCCTCCACTACGGCGTCTCAAAATCATATCGTGGTTTTGGGACGTGAAACTGCAACAATTATTATTATCGCTTTGCCATTCATCTAACGGTAGGAAACAGCCCACCCACCAAAACACCAATGCACGTGAGCGCTGCCTAGCTCCTCGTAAACTACGGTCTCCCGGTTCTAAAACTGCCCGGAAAAGCACGGCGCTGTTTCCACTGTCGCTGCTCGCCTTCGCGCTCTCGATCGTCTATTCCGGGCAGCCTCGGCGTCGTCAACGCTTCCTGCGTCGCGTCTTCCTGGCGACATAAACAAGCCGTGCTGCACGGGTCGCGCTCGGTATAGTGTTGTTGCGGCCACGAGCAAACGAGCGGTAGTACGCCTCGACACGATGCATCGTGTCGTCGACTGGGCGGCGACAGACGAGTCGCGTTTCGGCCACGGGGTCAGGGCCACTGAACTGCGCCGTTAAACGACCCGGCCGGAGGTTCTAGTTCGCGGCGCCGTAGAGTAAGACGATCCGCGTTTAAGTCTTAGACTCGTGGCAGCCGGGACGTAAACTACCGCCCCCTCCTTTCCGCATTAGGAACCCTTGCTGCTTGTTGACGGCGCCAGGGTATCAGCGACGACCCCACGTTGATCCAGGCGAAGAGCGCCGAGACCAGAATGATGTATATAAGAGTATAGTATATATAGTAGCACAGGACATGCTTCGGGTCGCCAACAGGGAACGACGTTTAACCAGCTGCGACATCAGTCTGAGCGAAAGTACCACGCGTGAGTGTTTGTAGACAGTGATTAAAGAGTCGGTCGAGTGGTTGGGATGGCTGGGAATATGCGAGAAGTAGCTCTTTGACGCGGGTTTGCTTAAACTACCGCTAAAAAGCGAGCAAGTGCATCCATGGGGGTTTGGGTCTTCTTCACAAATCATGTCTATGCTGGAATGTATTACCGTGAAATACCGAGCAAGCGCCCCCCCCTCCCCAACTTACGGTTAAAGGTAATCGGACAAGGTTGGAGGTGGGGGGGAGGGGGGCGCTTGCTCGGTCGTGGATCAAAATTCAAGATGGCGGCGGATGGTTCTTCCAATGAAATGCGTTTTTGAACAGGCATGCATGCACTGTCGTTATAAGCCCTCGTCAAGCGAACAAAAACACTGAAAGAAGCAGTGAAACCGGCGGGAGGGTGGAGGGGGGGGGGAGGCGCTTGCTCGGTCATCGACGGATATTTCAAATCTCCAGAAAAAGGGAGGGGGTGCTTGCTCAGGTAGGGGCGCGTGCTCGGCATTTTACGGTACGTATTATAGTGAGCGAGAAATTGAACGGGAACGCAAGTGCCTACCCTGTTGGAAGAAACACATATGACAGACACCGTGGTTTCGTATGGCCGTGTTAAAGGGACCGACAACTGATTTTTCTCGACCCAGCTTTTTACGGCGGGACAGGAAGCTTACCCTTCGTAGCCTTTGTAGCTGCAGTGGTTTATCCTAAAAGCACGTAGTTATTTTATAAGAAGTATTTTTCGATCTGAAAGGCTCCAAACACGCATGAAGGCTTGCTCTAGCAACGCTGAGAATTGATAGCAACGCCGCTAGCCCTTGTGAAAGCTGTCGTTGAATTCTGCTTTCGCAGGAATTACTGTAGCTATGCTTATAACCACCTTTAATTTGAGCTTTCCAGCCATTTTTGAAAATAGCAAGCTGTTACAATGAGATGATGTGGCTTTATACACCTTCTCGGTGTTTGTACAGCGTTGTGCGCGCCTGCGACCAAGGTTGCCTGCGCCTGTGTCATGGATGGCTTTTCGCAGCATGGGATCATTACGCCAAGCGAAGGCAGCGTCACTTTGCTGCATACAACTAACGCAAGCCTATATGTACATTTTTATGGAGTAATATCTTTTAATATAAAGAAATAAACAATATTTCAGTACTAACAGAAAAGTAATCGAACGCACACACCAATCAATGGTCACGTGACCGGGTTCATCAGATCGTGTATGATTTTGCCGCCAGAGGCGCCAAAGGTCATTTTTCGCGACTTTCAATGAAGAAATAAAAATATAAATCCACCTCTCACGAGATAAACAGGGTTGGTTTGAGTCAATGCGACGGACAATCTTTCCATCAGTGCAGTGATCTTATTTCATGTTCTGGGCAGTTGTCGGTCCCTCTAATGCATGTCCTGAGCACTACGCTCGACAAATTCGGCAATTGTCCTCTAAGGAATCCTGAATGTTTCAATAATTACCGTTGCCGCCGTTAACACGAACTTCTCTAGCACACTAGCATTTTCTTTAAAGGCCCTAGAATTTATTCAGAACGTGGAGAGCTTGAACAGAGTTACTTATCTCATATTTTCTGCCCTTGCCTTATCACATTGTGCGCAGTGTCCTAGAGGAAAAATCGCCTGGTTAATTACCTTGCCCGCTTTTATTCCTCCTTTTTTGAGTTTTCTGTTCGCTTACGAGCTTCTACCCTGGATCCTATGGGATCATACAGAACCCTGGAAACGTGGTATATGGGGTGTAAAAAAATTTCAGCGGCCTGTTTTGTTTGATTTCGGCACATTCTTGTGCACCAGCCTGCTACTTTAAAGGCACTATGCACTCTTAAGCCAAGACAGAAGCAATCGGCGTAAAATTGCAATACTTTTGCAGGAACGAGAATTTGATCCAACTAAGTGGCGACGAACGCGTTTTCGAACGCGCATCTAGGCAATAGATGGGAGGCTTACTTATTCCTAATAGGCGCAGGTTACAGCCATCACCCGTGCGTCTTCGATGAGGTTAACTGCGAAGAGATCGGTCCTAGAAACTCGTAGAACTGCCTCGCTCTTGAGGCCACTGTTACGAGTTACAGCATTTGTACAGCACATGTCTCTCCACCCTTGCGTGAAAGAGATTTGATGAGGCGATGGTGCTACTCTTACAGACCTGTTTTTAGTCTATCAGCCCTTCGGAAGCAATACTTCTCAACATAGCATACTCAATCAATCATTACCATAATTTTATTAGCTATATGTATTTTTACACAATCCTTTGCGATTCGTTTTAGGCCACTATAGAGCCATGTTTAATCTAAAAGGAATATTTTGATGTCCCATAGAAATCAAAGATTTCTTGGCGCTCCTTGGGCAAACCTGGCCCTTGCACCGTTAAAACCCATAGCTGAACAATTACGATGAGTAAGTTACGGTATAGGAAGCTAAAAAAAGTGTGTCGCCTCATTTATTGAACGGAAGCATGGCCGAGTGACCACATCGTGATGAAAAGTGTTACGATAGTGGAAGATACTCTGGAAATGTTAGGGTCCTGTTCGGCTACAATGAATACAGCTCTTTCGACATTTAGCATTTTTCATCGCAGGCAATGAAACGGCTGCAAATGTTTCAAATGATAACCGTTTGTGAAGGTTCTCAAGAGCGCGTGAGTTTTTTTTTGTTTTTTTTTCTTCCGCAGTCCTGGTGCTATTACAACTAAGCTCTGGGGAGAAACGAGCGCACTTGTTTTCTTACATATTTGGCTCAACGAAAGAAGTCATCACAGATAAATTTTTGTCTTTGCGGATTGTACGGCACGAATAATTGAGTTCGAAGAAGGGTAGCAATCTTGAAAACGGCTTCCTGGTTTGCATTCCTCCAAACCTCTGGTTACCGAGCCCTTGGCAAACGCAAGGCTTTCGTTGCTAGAAAAAGATGCATTGACGTCAATTCTGCTACTGAAGAGGAAGGTTTAAAGCTGGCTGCGCTCACAATAGAAACAGCGTTCGACACTGCTTCCACTGCTGCAGTCTATGAAACGCGCTCATGCTCAAGATGAACGGAATGCCTATGGCAGTACAGGCGCTGCCATGTCTTGCCTGTTCCTTTTGTTTTCGTCTTTAGTGTGTTTCGTGAAACAATAATAATATTGGCTGGGATTTTACGTCCCAAAACCACCATATGATTTCGGGGGACGCCGTAGTGGAGGGCTCCGAAAATTTTGACCATCTGGTGTTCTTTAACGTGTGCCTAAATCCAAGTATTCATGTTACGTAATCTATATAAGTACACGGGCCTCAAGCATTTTACCTCCATTGACATGAAGCCGCCACGACCGGGAGTCCACCCCACGACCTTCGGGTCAGCCGTCGATCCCAATAGCCACTAGACTACCCTGGCGGGTGTTTCGCGAATTGCGTCAGCAAGAACCAACTCGCCCAAATTAAAAGATATTTGCTTCCACTGAAAGAAACCATAGCTCACGGCTTGCATGACACGTTCCTGAAACTTGTATTGGTGAGAGGAGATACCCACGCTGATAGAAGTAAGACGACTTGCTCTTTATGCACTGCTGTTATCGTGGAATTATGATGCGCCTTGTAGCTGTCGAAAAAAAAAGGGACTTTCTTCTGTATCACTTGACACCCACAGAGACGTAATATGTGATCGCTTTCCGAGGGAGACAGAGCGAAGGAAGCTCTCTATAGGAAGGAAGAGGTTTCTTCCAGTGTGCAAACGACCTCTGACATGCTCTTAATGAGGAAATCGTAAAATTTTTATGTACCAATATCGTAGAAGTCTTTTGCAATGATTGTCAAGCTGAAGCGTAGCTTCTCCGGATGTAAACAGCAACTGCAGGTTATGAAGCCTTTAGCACATATATCTACTACAAGAAGCAACAATAGCAACTCAAGCAATAGATACTATCTTTCGTCCTGTATGTAAATTCCGTTGCGTCCTGTTGCGATGACTCTGAATCAGCCCACACAATACAGAGAGTAAACAAATTGGTCGTAATGCGCACCAGGCAGTCAATGGGATTTTCAGGCCAATGAAGTGTCATGCTCATTTCCTTTGCTTAAGTAAACCCTGTGAAATTCGTAGGTTGCGAATGCGTCTGACTCTCGCCTGTAGGTAACAATTAACATTGCGAGACCGGCAGTAATTGCGCTTGATCTGACTGTTAAGGTTTGCATAGACCAAAGGCGTGAGCTATGTGGGTTTCCAAGCATCTATACGTTGTTTTGAAATAATATTGCCCAGAATTATGAACAAAGAGAAATGATGATATAGCAATGACGAATGTTTCCTGAAAAAAAGGACGCCCCACGTTGTAGGATGTGTAAAGGGTCATGTTGACAGCGCAGCACAATATTCAACCTTATGCAACGAATTCCGACCAACAAGAAATGGCATATGCCGATGCATAATGTGGCATACCCGCGTATGCAGTAAACGCAAAGGAGAGCGTTTAGGCAGTCTAGCGCGTATAGTTTCGTGATTTGTCTAGGGATCAAGAACACACACGACGGATTGATTTGTCTCGCATTTATTGGTTGCTTAAATAAATATGTTTGAGTCTGCACCTGCTGTGTCGAGCTCTTCTCTATAAATGTGTTTGTGCTTGCAAAGTAATTCGTGTATTATCATGCAGCTGTGCTGTGTACATCTTTGTATTTATTAGAATTACTTCTCGAAAATAACCTGAGCCGCCTAATCTAAGCCCATAAGAACCACTCCACTGTCTGTATGTCATGTGTGCTTATACAGGTCCATTCGAGATTTCATAAATACCGAAAGGAAAAGACAGACAGACAGAGAGAGAGAGAGAGAGAGAGAGAGAGAGAGAGATGTTTATTTAAGAGAGAGAAACAAACGTTTATTGTCGAAACAGTGCTCCGAGCGATGGCCGGTATCGCCCCAAAGGTGGGAGGGCTCCCTAGTCCAGGAACACTCTGGGCTTCGACTGCCGTATTCCCTGCTCAAGAGTTCTCGCTGGTCTTCCAGGTCCTCGAGGGCGAGTTTGGTCTCCCCCGTTTCGGTTAGGACAAAAAAATAATTGATTTATCAGGGAGCTTATACGGCCATACAATTAACATGCTGGACTATAGACACAAAAAACAAAAGATTTGTGCCTTTTTTTAAGTTAAGCAATTTAAGACAGCGCCAAATGTCGTGGAGACAGATTAAAAAGAATGATTTTACTGCAATCGCCCAAAGTGTATTTATTTATTTATTTATTTATTTGTACTGTCGATCCCGTCAAGGATTATTACAGGAATGTCATGTTCACTTATAACAACATAACAATACAAAAAGCCAGAATTAGATTACACAAATATAGGCAGTTAACAAAGGCAAACAATAAAACATAATAATTCGTCGTGATAATATCACGGAAAAATAAAGGGCGACCAAAGAGGCATACAGATATGCGGAGCGGGGCTTATGGGCTTCCCTTATACGAGAAGCATTGGCGAAGCTGAAGAAAAAAGGGATAAAAAGAAAATACGGGCGTAACATCAGATATAAATGGCGAAACAAAACGATGAAACAGACTGAAGGATAAACATGAGAGAAAAGGTCGAAAAATATCATAATTTAGAAATTGTACGCATTGTAAGGCATCTAGGTTACGATTTCAGAAGAGGTAGTAGTACCTTTCCGTCTATGGCAGATATAGACTTATGAATACAGTATAATAAAAATAAAATGAATAAAAAGAAATGATACAGAAATAGTGGCGATACAGGTAGTTGACAAGTGGTCGCATTTCCTCAGAAGATGAAAGTAGTGTGAATGTTGCGCGTCTGAAACAAGCCTAATCTTCAGCAACATATTTTCATCGTAAGATACATGAACTCTAGCAGGACCTCCTTGTAGCTTCCATAGATGTAGCTTTATTTTTACTTTATTGAGCACGCAAATTCGTGAATATCGTTATTTGCACATTTAAATAACGTGCAGCAACACCTAGAGTGAAACATTCTAATAATGGTTTCTTGCTTATTGCGCTTTCTGTCATTTGTCATCGAACCGCACTAGCCCACACGTGCCTCCGTTATTGAGTATATTTAGCAATAATATAATCACGATCCCCCCCCCCCCTTCCCCACACCTCTGCCCCTCTAAGTAAGGCCTAGATAGGCCTTTAGGGCACAAGAATAAATAAATGAATAAATAGCAATAATGCATACCGAGCAATGACATAGAAAGCAAGCTATAAGTGCACGTTAAAGAACCCCAGATGGTCGAAATTTCCTGAGCCCTCCCCTACGGTGTCTCTCATAATCATATCGTGGTTTTGGGACGTAAACCCCCAGATATTACTATTTTGAAAAACAAGCTAATATATGGGATTCCACATATCTCTGGAGGGTGTGTGCAGATCGAGCAGATCGAGCACGAGGTAACGGTCACCATTCCCGATTTTGATGAAATTTACTGTAGATACGGGTATTAAGTCCAGAAGAATGGTTTTGAAGTTCGTTTTCTGAAAAAAAACTTGTTCGCCTGAAAATAATATCTATGCATTTTGGCCGCAAAAATCAGTTTTCCGCCAATTTTGCGATTTCTTAACTTTGAGCGCACCTAGCGAAAAAACGGTGCATTCTTTGGTCACAATATTTATTCTCTTTAAAGAACAAGTGAAACACAATGTTATGAATGTATAATGTTCCTTACCTGTCTAAGAACTTTTGAGGAAAAAAATTACAAACATGGCAAACCGCACAAAATACCGGTATTTCAGGAAGTTATTGCTGCTAACAAGTTAAAGTGAGGATAATAAAGCTCGGTACATATTAACTATGATATTTTTGCTCTCTTTTAAAATAATTTTCGTGGTTCTGTCGGGCTCCGTTTTACTTCAGAAGTGGACTGAAACGTAAGTGGTTTACCAAAAACGCCGAAGTGTAAAAATAGTTTTCTCAAAATGGCTATGTTTCATTTTTTTGCAAAATCCCTCTGATTGAAATCAAGGATGCCATCTACCATTATGCGTAAAAAAACGTTCTATTATTTTGGTTGCAAACAAGTTGTAATACGTCACATATGACCAAGTCAGCCTAGCGGGCACGCCGTTCTTTATGTGGTGAAGATCGGATAGAAGTTGTTCAAAATAATTGTACGCGACATAATCACAAAGCAGCTGCTCCACATCAACAAATGCGCAGCCAGGTTGCATGCTGGAGGAAGCTTTGTCTTGCGATCGGCCGCTTGACAAACACGCAGCAGTAGCCGCTCGAGGCGGCGGGCGCACACATTACATGAGTGCCGCTTCCACTGTTAGCGAGCTCCGCTTGCGCGTGAAAACTGCACTCAGAGGACGAATGAGAAAAGGAATGCATCGCTGTAAAAAGTAAACGTTGTTAATTGCCAAGAACGTTATACAACGAGAACTCTGCCGGAAATTTTGCAGTGAGCGCCTCCAAGCACGCATGTATTTTTCACCTGCTGTTATGTCTGAAGCTGCAAAATATCGTGATAACCGCACGGCTTGTGTTGAATATCATATCTCCAGATACAAAACAATACAGCATTGTAAAAGCGGTGCTTTCATAAAGCAAAGCACTTGGACACATTTCTGTTAACAGCCGGCTGACACCAATGTTCTGGCACGAGAAGGAGAACAACACCAGTTTGAGTTGGTCGACCATCGTGAGCACGTACGACAGCCTTCTTCAGGTGTCACAAGCTTGCTTTTGTGTCATATGTTGCCGACAGATTGAACCTAATTAGTGCAGTTAGGAGCAATGGAGCTCGCCTACAGTCGAAGCGGCACTCATGGAATGTGAGCGCTCGCCGGCTCGAGCGTCCGCATTGTTGGTTTGTCAAGCGGCTGATCGCAAGACAAAGCTTGCTCCGCCGCGCAACATGGCTGCACATTTGTTCTTGCGGAGCTACTGCTTCGTGATTATGTCTCGTACAATTATTTTGAACAACTTCTGTCCGATCTTCAGAACATAATGAACAGCGCGGCCGCTAGCCTAACTTGGACACATGTGACTCATTACAACTTGTTAGAAACCAAAATAATGCAACGTTTTTTTTTTTCTGCGCAGAATGGTAGATGACATCATTTACTTGAAGAAAAAGGATTTTGAAAAAAACAATAAAAATGGCCTTTTTGCGAAAACTATTTTCAAATCTCGGCTATTTTGGTAAAACACTTACGTTTCAGTCCAATTCTGAAGTAAAACAGAGCTTGACAGAACCACGAAAATTATTTTAAAAGAGAGCACCAATACCAAAGTTAATATGTACCGAGTTTTATTACCCTCAGTTTAACTTCTTTGCAGGAATAAATTCCTGAAATACCGGTATTTTGTGCGGTTTGCCATGTTTGTGATTTGTTTGCTCAAAAGTTCTTAGACAAGTAAGCAAAATTATATACTCATGAAATTGTACTTCACTTGTTATTTGATGAGAATAAGTATCGTGACCAAAAAGTGCACCGTTTTTTTCGCTAGGTGCGCTCAAAGTTAAGAAATCGCGATATTGGCTGAAAATTGATTTTTGCGGCCAATATGTATATATATATATATATTTTTTTTTTCAGGCGAATAAAGTCTTTTTTCACAAAGTAACTTCGAAACCACTGTTCTGGGCTTAATGCCATGTCTACAGTAAATTTCACCAAAATCGGGAATGGTGACCGGGACCCCGTGTTCGATCTTTTTTTGGACACACCCTGGAACTGTTTGACGCTGGCAAAAATGATAAGGTTCGTATGCCAATTTCTCAAAGATCAATTTAAGCAGATTGTGGAAAGAAGGCAAGAGGTGGAAACTGTGACAGAAAAATAGAGCGACGTGCTTCGGTGGTGTCGACCTCTTGCGCCACTCCATCAAACTATGAGCATCACTGCAACTAGAGTTACTGTATATGCTACCTTTAGGTAGCAGAGTTGCGCATCTGTCTTCCAACGCCGCTAGCAACCATGCATTGCGGAGAAGCTGCCGCTGGGGCCAATTTTTTTATTTTTTGGCGCCGCCGCTGCAGCGAACTGAATTAACATTAGCCATCGACAGCCAATGTTTATCGCCGGTCTTCGACACGGCAGACAGGTTAATCGGCGACACGGTAGGCATGTCGCCTGCAAAAACGAGGTGAGACTTCACCGCATAGCTGTGGTTGCTAGCCGTACCTATGCGCAACTCTGCTACCTAAAGGTAGCATATACAGTGACTCTAACTGCAACGAACTCGTGGTGCCATCTATGAATTAACAAGTGAACTTGCTGTCGCCAACTATGGCCTCCGAGATGGCGGACGCGCGGCGGGTTTTTCTCCGGCCGTCCCAATCGCACGGAGAGAGCGTATTTCCCGAGGTGGGCGTGGCGCGCTCTTTTCTCCGCACCGCGGCGCTCTTTCTTGGGATCGGAAACGCTGCCGCGCTGTTGGCGCAGCTTGCATGTGGCGAGGAAAAAATGGTTTTGCGCTTTTATTAACCTCGCGCTGATTTGGAAATGTCTGGTCAAGGTGTACGAGAGGCCAAGTAAATGCCGGGGCCTATCGATTCTCAAACGGGCTTTTTTTTTGCTGTAGATTTGCGCCGCCTTTATTAGAGCACTTACAAAAACGATGCCTCTGCAAGAGATCCGCATGTGCTAGAAACCTACTATACTTCGAAATTTGCGGGCTGTATACTATGGGCACGCTAGCGAAGGAGAAGAAAAAAAAAACCATGATGAGGCTGGGCGTGATGACGCCCGGGGCTCGCGCTTGCCCTGCCGCTAAAGACCGATCAGTCGTTGCCGGGCCTCCGTAAATTAAACGCGTTTTTCTTGTCGCCTATGTGTTCTCTGAGGGCTTTGGCCGACCACTGGCCCCGAGCCCACAGTAGATATTTTGATAATGTTGTAAGCTAGATTTAAGGCCTGCGACGGAAGCAGTCCGTTTGGAAGCAGTATCGCAAAAAGCAGGTATCGGTGCTTGCTTCCTTTGTGCATTTTTTCCTTCGGTGTAACAACATATAGCGAAACGAAAACACACGTACAGCAGCACTCAAATTTTCCATTGGGGACATTTTGTTTATATTTCCTTTATTAACAACTTGCAGGCACTTCTATACGGAATGCTTTACAGGTATCCCAAGCTTCTTTTTGCTATTCGACTTGCAGATGGGTACGCAGCAGTATGCCATATTCCTGAAATTAAAGTGAAGACACAGGACCTCACAGCATTTTCTCTAGCAACTGCAACAACAACAAAAAAAAAAGACAGCACTAACAGAGTGTCAGTTATATAGCCGTAAGTAGTCTGCAACTTCAATTAATAAATCACTGCTGGGTGATTCCACGTAAGATCGAACAAACGATGGCTGGTCGACCTCTCAAATTTATTTCAAAATTTTATATATTATTGCCTGATGCGTGGAAAGAAGAGATCCGCAATTTGTTTTGCCGCCAAAAATTTTTTCGAACCACAGGAAATCAATAATGACGATGAGGTGGAGTGGAGCGCTCATCCGCTCTGCTGTTTCGGCCAACTTTCGTTATGAATTGCACAAAATATATTAAAGTTAGGTAGCTGAAATTTATTTACCTAAATATATGCATGTTTTTGCTTCTGCTCAGGTATTTTTAGCTTTTATGTATAGTGTAGATGTTTTTATAAAAAACCTCAAAAATGACCCTATCGGCAAAATTTTCTTTACTTTGAAGGTCTTTATCTCAAAAAAGCCTTGTAGCAGAGCGACAAAAATTCTGAATTACGTTCTTCGCATGCTTATCTACCAAACTGCCAAATCTTGTATAACTTTTCAGTAAAGAGATATCATCGGGCTAAGTTCAAGAAAACACCGAACAATGGAAACTTCTGACGACAATAAAAAAAAACCCCATTTTTTAAATTTCTTAAACTTTGTCCACTTATTCTCCTCCACATCAGCTTTCACAATCATTAAAAACATGTTGCATAATATCGTTGCACTAATAGTTACGGCCCCTCCAATGAGACCCTTAGGCAAGGATGGGCAATTCCGACTTCTTGCCCAGCAAGTGTATAAAATGCAGGCAGGATTGAATTTCTTTTTATTAAAAGGCCAGCATGTACCTAAAAATGTGTCGCCGGCACTGAAGACGTTAATTTTGAAAATATTTGGTCACTGCAGCGGCCACGAGCGCGGGGCTACCGATCAGGCGTGCGCGCACCCGAGATGCTCGTTGTAAGAGGCGGCGCAGTGAGAGCTCGTTTTCGCGTCCTCAGACCGATTGAGTTCGAAACAGCAACACCTCTCGGGTGACTTGAACGCACGTGCACCGGTAGTCGCAGTGATCTGGTTAATTGCGTCGATTTCTTTTTCAGGGGGCATAAGAATGTCATCGTTAAACTGTGCGTTCCGTGAAGATCTTTCATTGCAGTGGTAGCAAAAGCACGCGTAGCACAAGTAGTCCGTGTCACTGACAGTCACTGATCTTTCGGGCGTTAAACGTTCCTTCAAAGCATTTATGTCTAGGTCGGTAACTCTGCGAAATATTGGTTTCTTTGCAATAATTAAAGGAGTACTGACATGATTTTGAGACATCGCAAAAGGGACATTTTTTGCTTCGTTGGTATGCAGTGTCCACGCTGTCCACACATTGGAGTCGGAGAACACGTATAAAATATTTTAATTTGACTTTGAAGTTTTCGTCGCCGAGCATTTGCAAGCCAGCCACACTGCAAGGACATTATCCCGACAAGTCAAGACAGATCCTCCGAGTTCGCGAGTTCTGCGTCCTGCATGCAGCCTAAATGGTAGAAACCACTGTCAGGGTCACTGGACGACAATTCACTCATCGTTGTCTATTGCACCACGAGCAGATGACGGATTTCCCGCTAGTACGTCGCGAATTTCTGTATCTCCGTGACGTCACACTGCTATGAAACGACACTGCGAAGCCACCCCCTCGATATCGAAACCGCAAGTGTCTTTTTAAGGTAACGCTAATTAAAACATATAGGATGCATTCCCAGGCACCACAATAGTCGTTTTACGTTTCTCGACACCAGTATTTTTATTTAGAGCAACAATCCGAAATTTTTTTAAAATTCGTGTCAGTACTCCTTTAAGCTTCTTGTGCTTCGAAAGGTAGTCTCCCCAATAGACTCATTCAGAGCTTTACTTTCTCGTCATGAGACGCACAGGAGGAGTAGAGTAAGAGCAAAGCACAAGAACTATCCGCGCCGAATGAAGTGTGAACAGCGCACCGAACGCGCGGCCAGTTCACACCGTCTGCTGCCGACATCTAATATAGACAAGCGCATCCGGTTACCGATAGTTTTGCTTTTCTTTCCTTTGACAATCCATATTTTGCTTTGCCACTGGAGCGCCACGTTCATGCTTTCCACTGATCGCAACTGGCGCAGCGCAGTTTCTGTGGCAGCAGCGTGCGTGAAGCGAGCGCTCATAGCTCCCTTATAGAGTTTTCATCTTGCTTCCATCTCCGCCGTGTTATCAGCGCCTAGCTGAGATGCGAACAGAGGGCGGATAGAATAGCGAAGCTCCAGTGCACGTGCGTTCAAGTCACCCGAGAGGTGTTGCTGTTTCGAACTCAATCGGTCTGAGGACGCGAGAACGAGCTCTCACTGCGCCGTCTCTTACAACGAGCATCTCGGGTGCGCGCGCGCCTACTCGGTAGCTCCGCGCTCGTGGCCGCTGCAGTGACCAAATAATTTCAAAATTAACGTCTTCAGTGCCAGCGACACCTTTTTAGGTACCTGCTGACCTTTTAATAAAAAGAAATTCAATCCTGCCTGCATTTTATACACTTGCTGGGCAAGAAGTCGGAATTGCCCATCCTTGCCTAAGGGTCTCATTGGAGGGGCCGTAACTATTAGTGCAACGACATTATGCAACATGTTTTTAATGATTGTGAAAGCTGATGTGGAGGAGAATAAGTGGACAAAGTTTAATAAATTTAAAAAATGGGTTTTTTTTTTAATTGTGGTCAGAAGTTTCCATTGTTCGGTGTTTTCTTGAACTTAGCCCGATGATATCTCTTTACTGAAAAGTTATATAAACACAAGGTTTGGCACTTTGGTAGATAAGCATGCGAAGAACGTAATGCAGAATTTTTGTCGCTCTGCTACAAGGCTTTTTTGAGATAAAGACCTTCAAAATAAAGAAAATTTTGCCGATTGGGCCATTTTTGAGGTTTTTTATAAAAACATCTACACTACACATAAAAACTGAAATTACCTGAGCAGAAGCAAAAACATGCATATATTTAGATAAATAAATTTCAGCTACCTAACTTTAATATATTTTGTGCAATTCATAACGAAAGTTGGCCAAAACAGCAGAGCGGATGAGCGCTCCACTCCACCTCTTCGTCATTATTGATTTCCTGTGGTTCGAAAAAATTTTTGGCGGCAAAACAAATTGCGGATCTCTTCTTTCCACTCATCAGGCAATAATATATAAAATTTTGAAATAAATTTGAGAGGTCGACCAGCCATCGTTTGTTCGATCTTACGTGGAATCACCCTGCTATTGAATCGAACATTCATTTCCACTTCCACGCCAAAATTTTGTCTTCTTTACGCAGAACGCCAGCGACACAAGCACGCAAGATAAAAAACCGCGCAAACGCCGCAGCATGAGCGCGTTACAAAGAAATAAGGTCGAGCGAACGCTGGAGCGGAACGCTAACTGAGCCGACCAAACTCGGCATCAGCATGCTCTCTCCTCGCGATGTCGCCGGCGCCATCAAGTCTGGCGCGACAGCCGCGCTCGCATAGCGCACAATGCCTCGCACTCGCCCACGAGGCTTCCCCTGTTTCCCTTTCCAACTATGTACCTCCCGTCGCGCCGCAGGAGACAGGGAGGAGGTTGCAGGCGGTCGCCATACGTCTAGACCGTGGTCTAGACTGAAAGTCTGAAAGTCGCCGGTTCTGCGACGACCACGGACTGGTTACAGGCGCGCTTTGTTCATTTATGATCGATTGATTGATTTGGATGCAGTCGAGAGCACAGTAAACGAACACGATGGTGATATTGCCATTGTGCTACCAAAATGTAAGTAAAATCCGGATGACGAAAAAGGAGGCGATAACAACTCGGGCACTTTCACTGTGAACGACGTGTGGAGTAAATGTAGGTCGGCTAATCGAAGCCTTCAACAATATTCCGGCAAAATTACTTATCATCTTACTTCAGTGTCATCCCCAGGGCACTCAGTTATCTGGAGCGTAACCGTGCTTCGGTTGACCAACTCATAAATATCCGTACGCGATCAAATAGTAAAACGATGTGTCTCGATAGGAGGGCAATATGATTCAACGACGAAAATTAGCCCAGTTTTCACCCATACACGTCTCCAGAAAGGAAGAATGCTAGAACGCCCCTGTATATTTCTCAAATCAAGGTATTTCGCGCCGAGACAAAACGGACCGTAATGAAAAAAAAAAGGTAACACTACCACAGACGAATTGATACCTCCTTACAATAATTTATATCAGGAAAATTTAGCAGTTGCCGTGGTTTTCTCCGTAAATTGGACCAAAATAAATGCAGTAACAGAAAAAAATACTTGCCTTCAGTGCATCCAGAAGATCCTGGCGGCAATGCTTGCTCGTACGCAGAAAAAAAAAAAAAAAACATACGCACGCTGCAATCCCGCGCGCTCTGCTTTCTGCCGCGGTCTCCGCTGCCGCAGGAATCCCAAGTGAGTGCGCCATCCCGCGGTAGCCGGGCGCGCGACGCGACGTTCGTTTTATTTGCTGGGGAGCGCGGCGATTGGGACGGCCGGAGAGAAACCCGCCGCGCGCCCGTTATCTCGGAGGCCATGCGCCAACTCGTGGTATTATCTGCTTTTTTCTTTGCCGCCAAGCGCGGGTATCTTAAATGTGACGTTAAACGCTCGTTTATACTGGCGAATGGAGAAGCGGTACATTATGGGCCAATGCGCCCATCTTCGTTGATTACTACGCGAATAGCTTTAGTGCAGCACCATATGCAAACATACAGGCGAAATTTCAAATGGTACCGGCACTGTGAGAGTAGGAATATGGTGTAATTCGTGCGGGTATGAAAAATAAAGAATCGATGATACGTAAAGTACAAGCTCTCTCTGATTGAACGTTATTAGAAGGTTAGATAAAAGATTACAATAACACTGATTTCAGACTTTCGGGCTGTAAGAATTAACCTCTTCACATAAGACATGCAAGCAGCCTTCGAACGTTTAAGCATTCCGTGCTGCTAACGAGCCACCAGGTGTGACTGCCAATAGTCGACAGTTGATAAAAATACGGGTCACATCTAAAAGAACATTGCAAATGCTCCTACGAAAGCGCTAGGAAAGAAAAACAAAACGATCACATGATATGGGAGAGTTGAATTAGGAATGAATACGCCCTCGACAATTACCCTGTGTGCTAGGTAATAACTTCCGTCAGATTGCTTGTAGTGCATCTTATGTTGTGACACTTTGTGTAAAACCGCCAAACCAAGAAATAGCATGCTATGGTACGGCCGGCACCAACAGCTGACACCGCAAAGGAAGGCAAAAACAGGTTGCGGTAATTGACAAAACACCTGGTGATTACCCTCGGCACAAAGAGGAATGAAAACCAAGGGAAAGTTTGAGTCCCCGGAAAAGGAACTTATAACAAGCTGCCCATGGTTCATGTTTTTACGGTAAGCTCACCGGACGCAGCCTCATCAAGAACAGACAGCGGTTTTACGCTAGAGCTGCTATGATAGAATTATTATTAACCCGATAGCGTAAAAGAGCGCGTATCGCAGAAATTCCGCCGTCGGCGTCGGCGCCGTTGTTTGTGAGCGAAAAATCATCTTGTCTGTGACCCAAAAATCGAAAAAGCTACAAATAAAATAAATAATAAGAATGTTGGGTCCGAGTAAGAATCGAACCGTGGCCGTCTGTGTGGCAAGCAGTTGATCTACCACACAGCCCCGCCTCTGCTTGGAGCTGCGCTGAAAGTAACTTTCATGCTTCTCAAAAATACGCGTCCTGTATACAGGTGTCACAGTACGAGATGTAATATCGCAGTAATATTGCGTGGTACAAGCGTACATTGCCATCGGGCATCACACCATGTCAATATCCTAACGACTTGGTGGTTTAAAGACATACACCCATTACAAAAGGCACACACATTACTGCGCGTATTCCCTTAAGACCACGTAGTGGGTGCATCGCAACTTCGAAAAAGTTTCTCGCGCATAATTGCTCCTGGTTTAAAGCATGCTACCCATTAGATAAGGTACACACCTTAGTGCGCGCATTCTGTTAAACACTCGTAGAGTTCGAAGTGCGCACTAGGGGCAGGATATCGCTATCGCGTTCGACTCTTAAAGGCGAAGCTTATGCGTCCCCTAATTTTTGTTTAGGGCCCTATATTTTTCAAAATGCTTTTCAGTTTGGTCAGTATGCTTCAACATTAGTTACATGCTGTGCAGCAGACCTCAAACAAAGGGAAAAAAATCATAGGGTCCCTTGTGCATTCACCTAAGACGACTTGAAGGCGAAAGTTATCCTCTTTTTCTTCTCATTCGATGTTTAGGGAGCCTACATGAACGGCCGGTCATGTAGTCTCCCTTGACGCACTTATCGTGCCCCGCCACCCTCTGAAAGCTTTGTGCACCTAGCGTGGTTTCGTACTGCCTCCAGGATCGGAGGCACCTGACCGGCTTTTGCACTGCCTCCGTGATCGGCCCACCTTTGACCAAGCTACGATGTGATGTGATGTGATGACGGTGTAGGCTTATGCCACATGAGCGATGAACGAGACGGCTTAACCAGAATCGACGGCAGCAGGGAACACGAGCCGTGGCTTCCCGTGCCACTGCGAAGCGCCGTCATTATTTTCTTCTCTTGAGGTCACACGCTGTCGGGTTTTTTTTTTCGCCGCCCAAAGGAGAGCGCTACAACGGCATTATGTGGCCTTACGTACATGACGTCATATGGTGACGTCATCACATGATGATTTTTTGCCCCACTTGTCCCCGACGACATAGGACGCGAGACGCCTACGGTCAAATTTCGTGCTTAGTGACGCATATAAGGCTTTCGACTGAATATATTGAGTTACGTCTCTCCTTCAGTAAATGTTGTGCGTGTCTCTGTCGCAGAAAGCAGCGAGACAGCTGTCAGAGATGCTCACGTCAACAGGTCTCCGCGCCCGTTTAGACTCAATTTCAAGCAAGTATGCAACCAGTGATCGTTCTCTCTCCTTCTTAATACCTCTCTTCCTTCTGTTATCTCTCGTAGGCCACAGACTACTCGGAATGCGGTATGAAAAACGCGGAATGTGGTATGAAGAACTCACGTGAGCTTTCTTTCTCTTTCATCCCTTTCGCTCTCTCTCTCTCTCTCTTTCTCGCTTGCTTCCTCCTTCTTTCTATCGTTTTCTTTCGCCATCTCTTACTCTATTTCTTTCCCTGTCTTTCTTTGATTCTCTCTTTTTGCCATTCTGCATTTCGTTCTCTCAATTTCTGTTTCTCATTTTTTATGCTGTGCTTTACTCTCTCCCCTCCTCATTTGCCTCCTCCTCACCATCACATCTCTCCTCCTTACCCTCACTTTTCTTTCCCACCGCCTTGCTATGCTATACTATACAAGGCTATGCTATGCTCTGCTAGTGTACCTAAATAGCCGAGTGGTTAGGACGCTAGCCTTCGGATAGAACGTGCGCGGGTTCGAATCTACCCTCGTGAAGTATTTTTTTGCCAAAAATTTCTCTTTCTATCTCTTACTTTCTTTCTCTTCCTCGGCCTCGTTCTCTTACCCGTCAGGGTTATTACAGGCCACGCCGGAAAAATCGGCGCCCATGTTTTAGGAGCGAAGCAGAAGAGGATGTAGAGAGCGCGTGCCGATTTATGATGATGATCATTTCTGTTTCCGACGGACAAGTGACGGCGAGCTTAAACAGCTTCGCTCTTTATAAATGGAGATATAAATAAATAAACAAGCAAATGAATACATAAGAATAAACAAATAAAAACAGATACAAAAAAGATACAAGAAACACAGAGAAAGAAAGAGAAGGAATAAAGAAAAAAATAAAGATAAACAAGGAAGGCCACTCTGGTGCGCTCATCCTTCAGGCTTGGCGCCACTACTGGGAAGCTGCCATAATTTTTTCGTGCAGGACTTGGGTGTGATCTACTGTATCGAAGCCTTTTGAGAAATCGATAAAAAGCACGCCAATTCGGTCGCCAACATCGAGAGAGTGACTCATGGCATTGACAAACTCTACGTGCTGAGAGGCTATGTTGACGTCTTCCCTAAAGCTATGTTGAGAAGCAGATAAGACGCTGTTAGATTCAAAAAGCAGCATGTGGATGTTTGGGCTAGGTGGTAATCCATTATTACTTTTTCAGCGCGAAATTTCAAGACAAGGGACGAATAAATTGCACACACACAAGCGCTAACTTCCAACTGAATAATTAGTTTTGGTAACCACCCGCCTGCGCCACTCCGCTCCCACAAATCCCGGCACCCTAAAGTGATACCTTGGGAGCTTTCAAAATAAAAAGCACCAGTTACATTCGAAACTGAAAACTCGTAGGTAATAACGGGACGTATATCTAAATTCGTATGGCACAACATGGCTGTAACATGAAAATCATGACATGCATGTCATGAACGGCATGATTTACCTGCCATGGCCTTGGTTCTCTTGCGCCGTTTCGTTAACTTGATACATACCGAAATTGGTATGGCGTGACAAGTTTGTCTGACAAACATAAGTGACAGGTCCTAACATGCAAATCATGACACGCGCGTCATGTACAGCACGCTTTACATGACATGGCCTCGGGGTGCTCGCGGCCGGTTAAATATGTCAACATATATTAAAATTTGTATTACGAAGCATTTCTGCATGGCGAACATAAATGACAGGTCGTAACATGAAATAATGACATGCGTGTCATGTACGCTATGACATACATACCCCGCTCATGGTGCGCTTTCGACCGCTATCTTGACATGTACCAAATCTGGTATTGCGTGACGTGACTGTATGACGAATATAAATGACAGGTGGCAACATGAAAACCATGATATGCATGTCGTGTAGGGCATTATTTGCATGTCATGCTCATGGTGCGCTCGTGGCCGTTTCGCTAGCTTGACATACACCAAAATTGGTACTACATGACTTGACTGTACGGCGGGCATAAATGACAGGTGTTAACATGAGAATAATGATATGCATGCCATGCAGGGCATGATTTACATGCCACGCTCATGGGCTGCTCGCGGCCGTTTCGCTAGCTTGACATACGCCAACATTGGTTTTGCGCGACGCGACTGTATGAGGAACACAAATGACAGGTGGTAACATGACAATCATGACATGCATTTCATGTAGAGCATGATTCACATGCCACACTCTGGCGCGCTCGCGGCCATTTCCCTAGCTTGATATACACCAAAACTGGTACTGCGTGACGTGACCGTATGACAAACATAAATGACAGGTCCTAACACGCAAATCGTAATATGCATGTCATGCACGGCCCGATTTACTAGACACTGTCTTGGTGCGCTTCCGGCCGTTTCGTTAACCGGATCTACACCAAAATTGGTATGGCATGACATGAGTGCTTGATGAACATAGGTCATGCCTTGCATATAACGGAATATACTTTTCATTATATTAAAGATTGTACATGCCCGAATGCATGACAAACATGCGGTATACAGTGAACTAGATGTCATCAAATGAATGACTTCATTTGCCTCAAAGGCAAGCAAGGCGATGTATGCAGCTCTTCCCTGGCTGCTTCGCATTACATGGATTCCCCTGCAGATTTTTTTGCAAGTAGTACAACTAACTGCTGACAAAGAAAGTGCAACAATCCTTGAAAGTTCATTTTGAAACAGAAAGTTTATTCCAAACCATGGTTCACATTACTGATAAACTGGTTTAAGAACTGGCACAAAGCACAAACAATTATGGGTGGTGACTACGGGATGCTTTAAAGAATATAATCTATTTCATTGTTATGCCACAGCAGGTGTTCCTTCTGTTTTTGTACACGTGGTGCAGTGCTTCATAAACGCCTTTTTGCAGTGGCTATGAAGGTGGCCTGCCGTATTTGCTGGCACCAACGCTAGGCAGTTGACCCCTGAAAATGAAAACTACAGATGGTGAAATGGAGCATATGCTGCTGGCTTCATTGAGTATATTTGCTGACGACGTTACTGGGGCAGCTTTCGGAGACACGAACAACGGAACCAGCCTGTCTGAGATGGGAAGCTGTCGTAACGTGTACCAAAGTCTGTAAAGCCTGAGTGCCGTTAAATGTAGTGAACTCCTTCATAAAAGTTTCTCAGGGTAGCACAGACGTGAAGTGTTTATAACAAATCAAAGTATGAGGCAACTGCACAAAGTGGTTATTGTGGATTTGTAGACCGTATGATTATAATACGTTTGCTTGCGAATAGAATTCACGAGTGTGTATGATATCAGTAAAACCGTACACCGTATACTCACGTACACTAAACAATACACCACACTCACCTGAATGAACTTCATGCGTGCCTTTGGGGGGAAAGCACATAGGGAACAATTGGCAAGTGTCCCTTGATGAGAGCTAGCATTTAAAGTCACTACATTGAAGTGTTGAAATGCGCATGCAGAACGGAGCGAACGCTTCGCCGCCTGCCTGCCGCTTCAACGCCACTCCGAATCTTAGTAGTCGAAGCGGCATATATCGAACTCGCAAAAATACGGAAAACAGTTTGATATGTCGTATAATTCTACATAGAACCTATGAAAAATTTACCGTATTTCTGTTGCACAAGTTGGCTTCGTGGAATAGTTTTACGATAACGCAAGGAACTACGTGAACAGCGCGGAAGAGGCACAATGACAAGGGACCGATGAGCATGTAGCTATCGTCGCCACTGTCATGATTTTTAGGTCTCAAGTATGTTCTCTCGTGTTCATGAAGCAACAAATTGACAGAAAGACGGTGAGTTGCTTTAAAGTGCAAACTGTATATATGCGTGTTTGTACTTGTCATAGTGTTGTGCGGTGAAAGCAATTATCAGAAAAAGTTCGTCTAGATGCGAACTCTAGTCGGGCTACGACTTGTCCATCTTCTTTCTCTTCCCTCTCTTTCTGTGATTCTTTCTCATTATTCCTATCGCTTCGTTTTTTTTCTCTGTCTCTCTCTTTTTGTTCCTTTTTTTCGCCCATCCGAGTTATTGCTTACCCCTCCGGACAAACCGGCTCTGCGGGAGAGCGTGCGGCCAGTCCACGTGGGAGCGAAGCAGAAGATTAAAAAAAAAACGTTGGTGATCCTTCCATCATAGGAATCACTATAGTACGAAAGGGAACCGTGCCTTCACAGGAGCAGTTGACTGTTTATTAAAGTGGAGAGTCGGGCGGAAACCAGACTCGTTGGCGAAAGACAAGAGGACAATTAAAATAAACACCGGCCACGAAAGAAAGCAACATAAAATCATGACGTTTTGGCTGCCGCACGGGAGCCTTGTTCACAATAAAATATGAATGCGGAAGCAGTCAGGTTACCTGTGTTTTAAAATATGACGTAGGCTACGTGCGTACACGTGTGGGAAGAAGCATTAACTGTGATTAAGCGTGTGCGCCGTTTTCTGGATTGTCAGAGATTCAAGATAAAGCCGAGAAGTCTAGTTTTGTTCTCCTTGCTTATTTTTGTCTTGCATGGACGGATGGATGAAAGAACTTTACTGAGGTCCAATAGATCGTGCTACTTTCGTAGCCCCAAGCGGGCCGCTCCCAAGTTGGGACTGAAAGACCTAGCCTTTCGACCGCTTCGCGAGCCCGTTGGACTGGCCTTAACTGTCCCTCTAATGTCGGACTGCGGAGAGCTGCGTCCTACTGCTCTTCAGTGTTTTCCTTGTCGCTGCGCAACGCGGAGCAAAGCCAGAGAATATGAGTGAGACCTATGGTGTGGTGACATTATTCGCATGTTGTAGGAGTAGAGAACTCTGGATAAATGTTGTTAATTGGCAGCGGGTTCGGATAAGTTCTTGTTTGTAAGAGCCTTGGAGTCATGACCTGAGCTCTACATAGTTTACTGTTCGGATGGGGGAAGACCCTGCGTCCTAGTTAGAAGTGCTTGGTTAGCTCGTTGTAAGAATTATCCCAGTCTATTTCGTGGCCAGTTGCTTCTGCTTGTTCGGCCGGCGCCTTCGAAGAAACCTGCTTCTTTCTTACGTCATATACGGGCTGCTTGGTCTTTGCTGTAAAGTGCCTGTCTCGCCAACGTAATTTCCTCTACAGTCTGCGCACGGGATGCTGTAGACAACGCCTGGAAATTTTTGCTTTGGCAGCTTGTCTTTCACCTTCACAAGAGAGTGCCTGAACTTGCTGGTTGGCACGTGCGCTACCTGAACATCATAGGGGCGTAGAACACGCGCAAGGTGCTCGCTGATCCCAGGAACATACGGCACAGAAGCACGTTTCCTAGGGCGCGAGTTGTCAGGACGTACAGAACGCTCTAGCTGACGTTCCACAGAGTGCACAAAGGAGTTAGGGTAGCCACTTTGGGAAAGATTCCGAGGCGCCTACAGAACGTTTTGTGGATTCGGTGTATGGAGAGCACTGATAGTGCACACCATAGAAACGAAAAATGTCCCTTTTGGAGTGCCTCAAAATCATGTCAGTACTCCTTAAACTCCTATGACTCGCCAAGCTATTGTCAACCATCACTCTACCCGGAGGAATAAGGCACAAACCGCTTATGATATGCAAAACATCGAACCGTAGCACGCAGCTCATTTCGATAAAACTGACATCTGTGCTCTCACGTGGGTACCGACGTTACGTCGCACCACAGGGCGTAACGACGTGCCTGGTAAGCCCACGATCAATCTCGTAGCCAGCGGGAGGGAGAGAGCCCTAGGAGCCTCCGTTCCCCAAACTGTTGCTTCCTGAAATGGTTATACTTTCCTCAAACTAGGTGCTTTCCTCAAATAGCCAAGGCCTTCAGCAAGTGCTCCCCTCCTATACCCCCACCCGCCCCGAAGAACATTCCTCGCTACGGGTCTGCCCACGATATATACCCAAAACTACGCAAAGTGCACAAAGAAGACGGTACAACTGGCAACACTTGACTCAGCGAAATAAAAAAAAAACAAATCCGCAGATCCCACACCCTGTGGGAATCGGTGTATAGCGAAGCAGACAGCGAGCAGTTCTATGCTGCATATTTAGGGGCGAAGCTCCTCATAGCGGCACCCGTTCGTCCCGTCGTAGTGTGTAACCAGTCTTAAAAACGGAGGGGGCGTGCACACATGAAGGCTCCCTAGAGACAATGCGCTGCGACAGTACGTGATATGTATCGCCCTCTCCTCTCCTACGCTTCCCCTCCTTTCTCCTTTCCTACGGTTCCCCCCCTCTCCCCAATCTTGCCTCGCGGCGCAGCGGCGCCGACGCAGGCAGCGTCGTGAGACAGCGTCGCGGCAGCGTCTTGATTGAAAAAACCGACCGCTCGCGCTGCACAACCATCCACTGACCACCCCGTATATATAGGCACTGGATTTTGACCTCCAAGGTAGTGCGTGTGTGCGATTTCTCCTGTGCGTGATTAAACAATGAAAATTCACAGCGGACATGTAAAATTAAAGTGAGCTGCAAGTCGTCATAACTCTCATCGAACCTTTAGTATAAACGCGCCCGATCTCACGTCGGTGATGATGTACTGGGCAGAATTCACGGAAGATTCACGGTTTACCGATGAACCTCCGCAGCTTCGCCCACTCATCATCATTCACTCCATGGATATGCTGTGATTTTTTTGCCTTTGAGCCAAGCGTTACGAGACGGATCGACGTGTTTTAAAGCGAGAGCTTCACTGGCCCAGTCCAGCAAGTTTTAGGGGCGAAGCTCCTTAAGGCGGCACCCGTTCGTCCCTCGTAGTCGTAGTCGTAGTGCGTAACCAGTCTTACGCTTTGACCTCCAAGGTGGTGCCGGTGGGAGATTTTTCCTGTGCGTTGTTGAACAATAAAAAATTCGCAGCGTTAGCTAAAAGCCGAATTCTTCTGTCTCTCATTCCCATTAGCAGCCATTCTTTACCTCCAAGGTAGTGCCTGGTGAGATTTCTCCTGTGCGTGATTAAACAATAAAAATTTCGTTCAAAACGTCGTTGATTGATGAAATAAACCAACGAAAGACGCCAGATGTTTTGTAAAAGCAAAACGAAAGAACGCCAGATGTTTCTAAAGCAAAACGAAAAAAAAAAGACGCCAGCTGCTTAACGAAAGACGCCAGATGCTTTCTAAAGCAATGGTTTTCTAAACAATGAAAATTCACAGCGTACATGTAAAATTAAAGTCAGCTGCAAGTCGGCATAACTCATCGAACCTTTAGTATAAACGCGCCCGATCTCATGTCGGTGATGATGTACTGGGCAGAATTCACGGAAGATTCACGGTTTACCGATGAACCTCCGCAGCTTCGCCCACTCATCATCATTCACTCCGTGGATATGCTGTGATTTTTTCAGTGTATCTCCGCTTGGCCTTGAAGCGAAGAACGCATACCGCGTGACTAGCCGCGTCCGCCGCTGCCGCTGCTAGGATAACAAACGCTGGCTCGCGAGTCGTGTCCACATGTTTAACCACGTGACTCGCCCTTCTCTCTGCCACGTCGGGTCAGCGGGCGAGTGCTTCAGTTCAGCCGATAGGCCATGTTGGCGCCATGGAAGGAGGGAGCGAGGACGCTGGCCCATATGTGCCAAAGTTGTCTGCGCGATCCCAGCTGCAAAAGCGCCAAGCTGCTTTGGACCATCCTGCGGTGTCGCTCGGCTTGCTAATGAGTTAAATCGGAAACATGAATACCAGCGCGCAAAGTGGCAGGCTGAAACGAGTGAAGAACGGGAACTTCGGCGAGCTCAACGTCGTAAGAAGGATGCAGAAAGACGACAGCGACGAGCTTTAGGGCCGGCAATGGGCACCTGATGTTGGACTTCGGTGACGGCTTCGAAAACTGACGAAACGACGGTACTGAGTGCGCCAGTACGGTACGTTCGACTAGCCATATCGTACGGTTGGCACACTGTGCTTCGGCTACGGCGGTAAACAAGCATAACGAAGTGTAACTTGCATAACCGGGCCTAGCCGAGCTAAGCCGCAGCCATGTTTTTGTAAGTGCAGTGTGCACATCATGGGTTTAGGAGGCACGTCGAGAACACTGGCATTTAAAGGGTAACATATGGTCTGATGTGACGTCAGTACTCACATTACAGTACATAAGTCACTATTATCAAAATGAAGTGCACATTATGTTGCGATGCTGTGATTATCATACGCGACTTTCGTTAGCGTACTCTTCCGGGGTCGAGTTACGCTTGAATATGGCTTGCTGTATAATAGAAATACATATGTAATGTTTATGAGACTGCTATAGAAGCGAAGCCAACACTGGAACTACAGACGTCAACTTGACATGACGCTTGCATTGTAGAAGTGCATAAGTAGTGTTTATTGCTTTGTTATAAAATGAGGTAGCCAACACCACAACCACTGTTGACGTTGCAGCGACATTACGCTTGCATAGGGTGTTTTTCCAAAGGAGTTTCTAGAACTGATGTGGCTCTGTGGTAGAATACCTGATTTCCTCGTAGAATGCTTGGGTTGGATTCCTGCTGGGATCCTAACCTTTGTTTGCATTTGTCGGGTCAACGCTGCGGATGTCGCTTTTCTTAACGCTCTCGCATTTAAATGACCAATGTCTACTCTCGGCCATCCTGGATAGATAACTGTCAATGACAAGTGGATCATACTAGTACACCGCGGCCCGTGTTAAAGGGGTATGTGCCACACGTGTATGGAGGAAAGGGTTTGACGATGTACGCGACAGGGTTTTGCCGTTATTCATGTCCTGACCAGACAATATGCGTCAAATTCTCTTACTCTGCCATGCCAATTTTTGTTTATGCCAAGTTAAGGAGCCCTTCACGAGAGCATCGAGACCTAGGCGGCTAGATAGATAGATAGATAGATAGATAGATAGATAGATAGATAGATAGATAGATAGATAGATAGATAGATAGATAGATAGATAGATAGATAGATAGATAGATAGATAGATAGAAAGAAAGAAACACTCAAAGTACCTTGGGTTTGCTAAGAAATGCTTCCCATTTATAAAAAATATGTTGCAGTGGCTTAGCTCGGCTATGCCAGGATAACGTAGCGTTAGCAAATGTTCATCTGATTGTTCTTAGCTTTCCTGGTTGTCTAGGATTAGCTTGATTATCATGCTTACTGCTGCTCCAATGACACACACATGGTATGCATATTAAGTGGCACATGTATATTTATTTTGCCAGGCAACTACTTCGGGATCCGATGAGTTAAGCTTCTCCGCTCTTCTCCGCCGTTGAGCAGCCTTTGCGCTCTCCTTCTCCATGGCTAAACCACACTGGCAAACACCAGTCAGAGGCGCTATCAAGCGGCTCCAGCGCAGTGTCAGACGAACGACTGCACAGCGAAGGCGAATAGCTGCGCGCGCGCTGGCGCCAGTACGTCTACCTCGGCTACGACGTCACTCCTCTGGAAAGCGCTGACCGGCGGCGGCGAGTCGCGCGCGGCAACGGCGGAGTGCGCGGGAGGTGCCGGCTCCGATGCGCCAGCTGTGTGACATCACTGATCCTCGCGCATGCGCAGCACGGCTCTTGAGCAGCCACGCGAAACTGGCTCGGCTAGGCCAGTGTATCTAACGCTACAAAATCCGTATAGACCACGAATCGCTTCCTGCTTCGCATGACATCGACTCTCAAAATGAGTGGGATCTGTCGAATTTTTATGCAGGTAAAGAAGAGAGCAGCGATAACATTGACGGCAGTGTACAGATCCTGAGGAATACATAAGATAGCTCGAAGTTTTCTTTGCCTCCTCCGCAGGGTATAGGGACTGTACCAATGGCGGATATTGTGTTGTAGCTGACAGCACCAAAATTCGGCAAATCCCACGCCTTGTGGAAATCGGTGTCATGCGAAGCAGTCGGAGAGTAAATGTCTATGCTGCATTTTTGTTTTGCTTTGATCCAAGCGTTACGAGGTGAATCGGCGTATTTTTGTAACAGTAGTAGTCTTCTGCACATCGAAGGCTTACCAAGAACGTCGACTACACTGGTATTTAAAGGGTAGCTTATGGTCTGATGTAACGTCAGCACTCGCTTTAGAGCACAGACGTCAGTAGTATTGAAATGAAGTGCATTTTATGGTGCGATCATGTGAATCTCTTGCGTAACTTTCGTTAGCATATTCCTCCGGGTTCGAGCGGCGCTTGAACATAGCTAGCTAAATCATAGGAATACAAATGTAATTATTCGACTGCTGCAAAAGCGGGTCCTACACTGGAACCACAATTGACGTTAACCGTTAACCAGACATCACGCCTTTATCATACGAGTAAATATGTAATGTTTATTGCTTTGTTATAAAATTAGAATGCCTGCAATGCGACAGTAGTTCTCGTTGCGCCGACATTACGCCTGCATAGTGTATTTTTTCAAAGCGGTTCCTAGACCAGGCGTGGCTCTATGGCCTGAATGCCACGCAGAATGCTTGGCTTCGATTCCTGCTGGGGCCCTGATTTCTATTAACGCGATAGCGTTACAGATCTTGTCTCGCAGAAATGCCGCCGTCGGTGTCGGCGTCGGTACGTCGCTTGAGAGCAAGAAATCGTCCGTGACCGAAAAATCCAGAAAGATGCAAATAAAATAAAGAATAAAAAAATCTTCGGTCCCATTGAGGATCGGACCCGTGCCGTTTGCGTGGCAAGCAGGTGTCCTACTACGAGGTCACAATGTTACTTGCAACTGCTTCGGGAAAAAGAAACAGTACATAAATGCCATGTAGTGAAAGGAGTCTCCTTAACGCATTTTGTTCGGCAGGTGTCACGACGAAAATGAGCCCATTCGGCGATTTGTATGCGCATTGGCGAGGCCATGAAACTACGTTTTTTGCGCGACGCCATGCTTCGAAAAAAGCCGGGATAGTGCAGCCATTGCCGTTAAAAACACTCACGAACTTTCAAAGAGCACCAAAAATGGACAACTGTTTCCATCCAGCGGAAAACATATCAGGCCAACGTCTGCTTTTATGCCGTCCGAGATGGCGGGAACGCCGCGCGCCCGCCATCTCGGAGACCATGCTCCTTTCTAGAGGAGGCGTTGATCAAGCAAACAGCAAACGTTAGATAATGTGCTGCCATCTGTGAGGCATTTTGAGAAATATGTCTCGACTTTAGCACAGGGAAGTGCTTTAGATCGAAAACCTGTACCAGTGGCTGTACCATTACTATAGATACATAGTGCGCGCGTGTGTGTGTAACAACACACATTGATACGTATGCACTTAGTGGTTGAAGTGCGCACTAGGGGCCGGATTTCACTATCGCGTTCACCTCTTAAAGGCGAAGCTTAAGGGTCCCCCAATTTTTTTCTTTGCATTCGTCGGGTCAACGCCGCTGATGTCGGTTTTTCGTCACGCTCTCGCATTAAATTACCAATGTCTGTTTTGGCTGCTCCTGGGTAGATATAAACTGTCATCACCTGAAGCGCATACCCGTATACCGCCACCAGCGGTTACGGGTATGCGCCACACGTGCTTGGAGGGAAAGGGTATGGCGACGTAGGCGACAGGTTTACATGTTATTCATGTCATGACCAAACACTCATATTCGTCAAACCCTGTTACCCGCCCATACCAAATTACCCATTTTGGTCTACACCACGTTCACACGGCGATCACGACAGCGCCCAGATGTAGGCGGCTAGATAGATAGATAGATAGATAGATAGATAGATAGATAGATAGATAGATAGATAGATAGATATATAGATAGATAGATAGATAGATAGATAGATAGATAGATAGATAGATAGATAGATAGATAGATAGATAGATAGATAGATAGATAGATAGATAGATAGATAGATAGATAGAAACGCTGAAAGCGCCTTAGGTTCGCTAAGAAGTGCTTGGCATATAAAAACTAACCTGAGAAGAAAGCGTCTGCGGCACTGCATGAAGCTTGATGTTCAACTATCGGCTTACAATTTTCGCTAAAGTCGTTTGGATCATTGTGCTACCGACGTTCCATCCCTCCCAAGTGATTTCCCATTCCAGCCAGGGAGGCGGGAGGAAAGAACAAGATTTTGGCTAGCTTAAACTATTTTTTTCGCAGCTGCGCCAGAACTGGTAGGAACCAGTGCTTCTGAGAAATTCCGCAGCGTGTTTCGACTTTTATTATATTCCATCAAACGTAGTCTTGTGTTCAAAACAAACAAAACTAAAAATACACATGTAAAAGTGACCCAATCCTCCCGACAACCCAAAAATATATAAAGAGGAATATTTTAAAAATGCCGAACAATAAAATAATACGGAAGATGTAAAATACTGAAGAATAATAAAAATTCAAGGAACATTTATTGAATTGTCTGTAAACGTGCGTGAATATCTCAAATTCTTTGCCTCATTATATAACAAAATGATAACGTGTGTGGAGCTATGCTTATATTTCGCCTTAGGGAGTATCACAACGCTGCGCCATACTTAACGCGATGGCGTTGCTTGGCTAAGTTTGCAAGAACGCGCGCGCGCCAGGCGTCCACGAACTTCCTGTCCGGAAAGCACGTGGGCTCCCCCATCGAAACTGACCGTCGCCGGCGATAACATTGCCCTTTTCCAACAAGGGGGCTTGGGTGCGGCTAAATCCGCTATTAGGTGCAAATATGCATGAACCCCCGGAAATGCACTGCCGAGGTATTTGCCCCGAGTTCGGGCTACAGGTGGCAGCATCGTCGCCGGTTTAGTTAGGATAGGCGGTCGGAGGCACGCATTCAAGTGTTCAGAGCGGCGCTTCGCTGTGTTTGGCTTGAGCCTACTGTAGGCCAATAAAACGCGTTTGCTGCAGCCTACTGGTGATATGTACGCCCTCCACTGCCACAATAATACAGAAAGCGCGCCGAAGGAGGAGGGAGAGGAAGGAAAGGCAGGCAGGTCAACGAGACGCGCTTCCGGTTTGCTATCCTACGCTGGAGGAAGGGGATTAAAGGATGAAAGGATAGGGGGATGGAACGAAGGAATCATACAAAAAAAAGATGCACGTGAGCTTAAACTACATTGCTCCGTTCGATAGTTCATGTTACATGTGAGAGAAGCGCAACCTGTCAATGAACGGGGTGATGGCTTTCAGCGAAAGTTGCATGTTTTCACACTATGTTTCATGCTTTTTTAACACGAAAGTATTTTATTGCAGGGTCCACCAAGGCTTCAGTGACGCATTTCCGTCACGGATATGACATTGATAAAATGGACGCTAACGGATGAGAAAGAAAAAAATCTAAGAAAAGTTCCGTCGCCGGGAGTCGAACCAACGACCCCCCGGGTCAGCGATGATAAGCACCCGGCACTCTATCGACTAAGCTACTGAAGCAGATGCACGTCGTTTCACCAACGCGTCTTCTATCTCTCACACATTCTCTATCGCACGGTGCTCTCTGTTGCCGGGGCTACGCAGAGCGCGGTGGTGCCGCCGAATTTGAGCGGTGAAATAATAATGCGGCATGACACTAACGCTGATGGAGAACGATTTGGCGACGACGCCGTCAACACATAGCCTCCGAGATTGCGCGCAGGCAGTGTTCGTGCCGGTGCGCAACGTCGGAGGCCATAGGTAAAGCGTCTCGATAACAGCGAAAAACACTGGCCGCGCTAGCATCGAGGAGTCGCCCTAGACGCAGTTCCGTTCTTTGCTTTCGCTTCTTGTTAACGTGTGACGGCTCGTTGTCGCAGTAGTACAGGTTCCGACTGCTTCGAGTGATATAGCACCGACTAATAAAACTGCTGCAATAAGCGCTGCAGAAAGGAAACGATGTCATTGGGCGAATGTCGTGCCTTGGTGGAGCGAGACAGAGGCCAGCGGGACGTGGAACGCCTGCGCGCGTTCGCGGCTGCAGGTAGGATTTTCTGCTTCCCGCGTTGCTGAAGCGCAGTGTGGTAGTGTATGCATGAGCACAGGCGTAGATTACCCTATTACTCAGGATCGCACACTGTGCCGCTTCTCTCCTTAATTGACGCTTTGAAGAAGTGGATATCGAGTCCCAATGTTTATTACGTGCTTGTCGATGTCATCTATGCGCAGGATTCACGATACGCTGTGTCCAGTTATATGTTAACATTTTCAGCTAACAAAACGGTTAAACCACGATTATGGGTGTTAGTCGTCATGATAGAGATGTCCCACTAGGCGTCAACGTGGGTGCATTCACGTCAAATGTTGCCATAGCTGCCAAACACCAATATACATTGTACAAGCTCTTATATATAACTACACTATAAGCACTACTTCTGCACACACACACATTTCGCTTTCGTGTTATACCGATTCCTATGACTAAGGGATCAGCCATCTTTCTCTTGTTTATTTTTACGGGATTAGCTTGTGTTCTACGCTAACAATGCTGTTGTGTGACTGAACTAATTAAGCATGTTCTCCTTGCTCATATCTCACCATATCTACAAAAAGAAAAAAGGAAACCTGTATTTCTGCGTAATAAGATGAAGTAGAACATTACTTTCGCATTTTTAAAGCGGAGCCGTTTAAGCTAGAGGTTCGGCTAAAAACCATTCGCAGAAACTTGCCTAGCTCTGATGTCAACTGCGCGTTGCCTAGAAACCGCCTAACACGTCTACGCCAGCGAAGCGTTGCAGGAAGGAAAGGACCAGGAGAGGAGAAGTAGAGGGGAGGAAAAGAACAAATAAATAAAACACGACAAACTTTCTTGGCGAAGCGGGATTGGAACCCGCGTACCCACGGTCCGAAGGCGAGTGTCGTAACCACTCGGCATCCAGGCACGCTACCAGAACAAGCATTTACGGTTACCACATGATTTTTGCGTTGCTATGGGCGAGAGAACGAGGCAAAGATAGAGAGAAAGAGGAAGAAAGGGAGAAAGAAACAGAAAGAGAGAGAAAGAAATCGTAGCATAGCCTTGTGTAGTATAGTATAGCAAGGGGCTGGGAAAAGGAAGTGAGAGTGAGGAGGAGGGAAAGGAAGAGGTTAAGGTTGCCAGCTTCTCTGTTTCCTTAGTCTTCGCACCACTACTGCGTAGTTGCCCCACTTTTTCTCTGTTTATCTTTTCTCCATAAAATGTAGCACCGTTATTAAGCTCAGTGAGATAAACTACAGAGCTGACAGCGCATTAGCACTAGGGAGATGTTTTACACGCGCTTTCTTTCCTGCTCCAGTAACAGTATAAAAAGATCCATATAAAAGTTCAACACGAGGCTTTCTTTCTATGTTCAGGTCTTTACTTGACGGCATTCAGCGACAATACGCAATGGCGGCAGTCAAGGCAAAGAACGGGCTCCCAGCGCGAGCGGCGTTCTTTCAGGAGGAGCCAAAGAGCACGACCCACAAGAAGGCGCTGGAGAGCGCAACCCAAGGCTCCAAGGCTTCGCTACAAATACTCCGGGTACGAAAAGGGAGCAGCCCGGCTCCCTAACAGCTTGTCACTATGAGCGGGTCGTAATAAGTCTTTAGGCGCTCCACGTTGACAATGTGGTGCCCTCGATGGCGCATGTCCGAAGATGGTTTGATGTTTTCGATCAGGTTGTTTACCGGGCATGTGCGCTCGACGACACGGTAGGGGCCTTCGTATTTCGGCAGTAGTTTTGCAGAGAGGCCAGTTGCAGTGGTAGGGACCGAGAGCCATACGAGCGCTCCAGGGAAGAACGTGGGCTCAGAAGTGGTGGTAGAGCACTGCACGGGCCTGATTTTTTGGCCCGGGCCCTGGCGTACATGATCGAACCCGGCCCGAGCACGACCCGGGCCCGGGCGTTCATTACTAAACTTATCCAGGGCACGCGTGTTCATGACCAGGCCCGGCACGGGCCCGCTTGAGGATATTAGTTGTTGATGATGATTATTAATGATGCTTTGCGTTTTGTAGCGGGCGATTGCACGGAAAATCCGGTGTGTACATGCATCGAAATGTTGCTTTGCCCGCGGTGGTAGCTCAGCGGTTAAGCTGTTTCGCTGTTAAGTCCTAAAACGCGGTTGTGATTCCCATTTTGATGGGGGCGAAATGCAAGAACATCCATGTGCTCATCTTTAGGTGCATGTTGATGAAATCCATGTGGTCGAAATTAATCCGGTGTGCAATGCATAACGTTGGCGTGTGCTCGAAGGTCCGATTTAGGCCTTTTAAGGAGCGCGCCCGAGTCCGGCCCAGGCCGCGGCTTCAAGCCCGGCCCCGGCCTAGGCCCGCACTTTCAAGCCCGAGCCCAGTCCGGGCCCGCCGAAAAACGCTTCGGGCGGCCCGGCCCGGGCCCGCCGAAAAAGCTGCCCCGACGCTGATTGGGCTATGCGATACGCACTCCTCGCCCTCATGCAATCAGCCACAACCAATGGAGGAGGAGGAGGCCAGCCTTGATTAGCGGGGAAGATGACTCAAAGTCGTCAGTCAACATTTGAAATATGTCTGTAAACATCCTTCCTTGTACGTATTTGTAAATACAGTTGTTGTACTTGTCAGCTCAAGCGCCCTGAATGTCAGGCCCCAGACTATAAGGTCTCCCAAGACTTCGTGGTGGCATCAACGTACGCGCACCCGGTCCCCCAGTCGCAACAGAGCATATCACCGAGCTTGTGGTTAAAAAGTTCGGTTAGGCCATTCGTCTACGGGTGGTAAGCAGCAGTTTTTCGGCGAACAGCATAGCACTCTTTGAGAATGGCTTCGACGACTTCCGACAAGAAGACAACGCCTCGGTCGCTGATAAGCTCCTGGGGTGAACCGTGACGCAGCGTGAATCAGTGTAGCTGGAAGGAGGCAACATTGCGCGCTGTAGCAGCTGGGAGGGCGGCGGTTTCGGCGTACTGCGTGAGATGGTCAACAGCGACGGTGACCCAGTGGTTACCAGCCGACCAGTTACCAGTCAGAGGAAGTGGTCTATACAAATCGATGCCCACGCGCCCAAACGGACATTTAGGGCAAGATAATGGTTGTAGACCGGCTGGCGACACGTGCGTTGAAGGTTTTCGGCGTTGGCAATCGAGGCAGGAACGAACGTACTTCTGCACGTAACGGTGTATCCCTTGCCAGAAATATCGTTGTCGAATGCGATGGTAAGTTTTGGACACCCCAGAGTGCGTGCATTGCAGATCGGAGCGATAGGACTCGAATATTTCAGAACGCAGACTGCGGGGTATCACTAGTAGCCACTAACGGCCGTCGACGCTGTAATTGCGCCAGTACAGTGGGTCGTCACGAATAGCGATATGGTGGGCTTGATGGTGCAATGCGCGAGTGGATGGTGTTGCCGACGGATCAGTAAGCAAGTCTGTCAGCGAGGCGATCCATTTATCCTTGCGCTGTTCGGAAGCGATGGTGTGAACGTCGATGGAAGAAACAGCAATGCAAGATACTGAGCAGGGGGTATTGTCGTCAGGCAAGGGAGAGCGCGAGAGGGCTTCGGCGTCAGCATGCTGGCGTCCGTTGCGGTACAGCACGCGCATGTCGTAGTATTGTAGACGAAGTGCCCAGGGCGCGAGAAGGCCAGAGGGATCCTTCAATGACTACCCACTAGAAGGCGCTGGAGCGCGCAACCATTAGTCAGTTCGAAGGCTTGGCTACACTATAATTACTTGCAGGGCAATGACGCACCAATGCTGTGTTTATTTTATGCGAAGAGAAGTATTTTTATTTAAGGGAATGACATCCGCTACCTTCCTTTATTCTATCACAACGCCACACAGAAACTCAAGTTAAACTATTTTGTTTCAAAACCACAATACGATTGTGAGGCACGCTGTCAAGAATAATTTTGATCTCCTGGTGGTTTTTAAAGCGTACCCAAGTCGATGTAAACGTTTTTGTATTTACTTCTCCCAAGGAATAACAGCCACCGGCAACTCAGTTCTATAACTTCCGTGTCAAATATGACCTTTATATAAAGCTGTATTCCATTTTCTGTTCTTTTTAGTAGAAAATTGATGCACCAAAACACCGGTCTGTCCTTAGGAAGAGAGATATTGCTCAGTAGTTGGACCATAGACCGTACAAAAAAAGGAATTCTTAAGCACAGCTAAAGCTCGTCGTGTAAGCGCTAAACGACGGCCCCGCAAATATACTCCTAACAACAAAGTGTGCCGCTACAGAAGTGCATGGCTTAAAGCCTATTTTTTTTTTTGCCACTAGCCGGCCTTTGCCGACTTTAGTTCATGCATTGTGGTATGACAAGGATTTCTAGATCGCGAACACTTCACGATGTGGTGCCGCTGAGATTCTGCATTCACACGTCGATATTTAATAGTTCCTTTGTTCAGGACGACACCAAGTGCACCATGTGATGTGCTTGAACGACGAAGCGGCACCTACATTTAAATGACTTTGGCGTATGAACGGTGCAATAATCACACATAGCACAATCAACACGTGCATGCACTCGCTCATAATAATACAGAGCATATAAGCGTAGGAAGAACAAACGCTTCTGTATATCGTGTGGGCATATGCACAAGCGTTTAATACTCTGCTAACACAACGAAATAAACTGCCCTCTGAGGACGCGTATGACGTTCGCAGAAATGCAAACAGGTCGTGGCTAACACAAGACGCATAAAACCATTCACTCTGCAGAGTTTTGTGCGCTTGCTGTAGGTTCAAACACAGTTCGTTCTCGAGGCCAGCAGTGTACTAGCCGAGGCAGAAAAAAAAAAATGCCCTCCCTCTCTTCGATTTCCACAGCAACTTGAAGGCACGGTTTAGGAGAAGTCTCCGGAGCAAAAGGAAACTCGCGATTCGAAAGAAGCGCGCCATTTTCCGCCCTATCAGTTGGCCTTCAACTTCTGCAGATAGCGCACTTCGTTGGGCTAGTTGGTTCTGCATGTCGACGATGTGAATGGGCTTTGAAGACGCGGACAGAGTATCTGTAGAGACACTGCCGCAGCAGCATGCTTATCTGCAGTGAATAGCTGCAGTGAATGTCGATGTTGTATGCCTAGCGTCGACATCGGCAGAAGACTCGTCGGCGAAGCGCTCCCTTGACCAGGATGACTAAGCGGAGGAGCGTAAATTGAAGCGTACGCTCCACACCGAAGTCATCGAATAAGAGAATGGCTGGAAAAGGCAGAAACGGAGAATCTGCTCGGCAAATTAACGGTATATATTGGAGATCTGTACCTGATTGTACGGAATGCTGACGTGCACGGTGGACTCGTTAACGGAGCGGTTGGAAAGCTGCGGTACGTGGAAAAAGACGTTCTCGTAGGAACATTTAGAACGTGAATCGAATTCACGTAGAGATAGGGCCATATCGTACACAGTAGGAGCAAACAATTTAGCCTCTCGCATTGTCTCCCAGGAAAACAATAAATAAATAAATAAATAAATAAATAAATAAATAAATAAATAAATAAATAAATAAATACAACTTGGCAACGTCACTTTGCAGCACACCCTCCTCCTCACAACGAAGCCAAAATAAACGCTTTGATGTTCTCATCTGATAAGAATATGCTCAGAGATAATCTAGAACTTTTGTGTACCGTGATTATGCCTACGCCGGACATCACCGCCGGGCACTGTGAAAGGATGCCGGCATTTTTTAACCTATGAAATATATATCGTCGCGCCTGTTATATTTGGCGCGAATTTTAAATCCACACTGAAAGCACAAACAACGCTTTTGCAGTCTGTAAAATTTTTACCATTGATGCGCATGAAAATTCACCATAACAATAATGAAACGAAAAGGGAGGAAATGTTGTGAACGATATTTAGATTATTAGGTTATTTTCTTTACGAGACAGCAAGAAAGAGTGAGACGTCAAAAAGCACGACTTTTTTAGATATTTGCCTCTGGTTTGTAAAAAAATCAATGCCTAAGAAAAAAATCTTTTGGCAACATTTCCTCCCTATACCAAGAGAGAATACAGTGTCAAAAACCTGGTGTAAATATGGCGAAATTTGGGCGCGCTAGATCTTCTCAAAATACGCATGTATTCTCTATGGACGCTTGCACTGGTGAACCCTCGCGCCCCTAGTGCTCTTCGCGCCATCTCGCTGGTGACCAAGAAAGCACACTGCAGTAAATGGTGTATATAAATAGCTCGCCGTTAGCACGCTGAAAGACGTACGCCTCGTGACCTAGCCGTTCAACGCCACGCGCTGCGGAGCGAGAGGTCGCCCTTTAAATTCCGCGCTTCAGAAAAGAGATTTTCTGAATTATTTTCTTTGTGGCTTATATATATATATATATAAATATATATATATATATATATATATATATATATATTGTAGAGAAGAATTGGAACGTTGTAATGGGCCGTCCTCTCCAGCGCCTTCTAGTGGGTCGCCCTCTTCGCCTCTTGTCGGAGAGCACGCCCCTCGTGCTCGTGCTCGTGAGAGTCTGCGAGTCTGCGCTCTGTCGTTGTGCATCGTCGCCGTCAATCCCGCCGTCAATAAACGCCTTAACAAAGTGGTGGAGAGTGCTGGGTACCGTCACCGCAACTTCGGTCTCCATTCGATGACCCTGGAGCTTCGATCCCGTACCGTGCCATCTACCATGCCGCAAGACGCCGCTCAGCAAACGCCGCCTCCTGCTCCGACCGCTTGTCCCGGTGTCCCCCGTATCCGCGACCCTCCTGTCTTCACCGGCGCGGATGGCACTGACGTGGAGGACTGGCTCGCGATTTACGAACGGGTGAGTGTTCCCAATAAATGGGACGAAGCAGGCAAGCTGACCAACTTGGTTTTCTACCTCGCGGGTGTGGCAGGCATGTGGTACAACAACCATGCATCCGATTTCCCCACGTGGTCCGATTTCAAGACCGCCATCGTCAACGTGTTTGGCCGCCCTGCCGTTCGTAAGCTTGAAGCCGAACAGCGCTTACGTGAACGAGCTCAGCAGGCAGGGGAATCGTTCACGAGCTACATCGAAGACATCCTTGACCTGTGCAAGAAAGCCGACGCGAGCATGTCGGAGTCTGACAGAATCAGGAATGTTCTGAAAGGCATCGACGACGATGCCTTCACTATGCTGCTGGCCAAAAACCCTCGCACAGTGGCAGAGGTCATTACCCTGTGCCAAAGCGACGAAGAGCTGCGCCGGCAGCGCTTGATGACCCGTCGACCGCCATCACGCGATGCTGATCTCGCAGGCTTGTCGGCAATTCCTGACCACTCCACTTTGCTCGCCGAAATCAAGTCGTTCGTGCGTGAGGAAATTGCCCGCCAGGTCTCTCTACTGGCTTTCACTCCACCGCAGCATGTTGACCAGCCGCCAACTACACTTCTGCCTCCTCTCCGCCGAGCGATTCAGCAAGAAATCGCGGAGGTCATTCCCGAATACCACCAGCCGCCTCTAGTGCCTGCACCACTAAGCTACGCGCAAGCTGTAGCCAGGCCGCCCCCAGCGATTCCTGTGGCTGGCCCGCGGAGTTACGCCGAAGCCGTCGTCGGACCACAGGCCTTCGACGTGGCTGTGCCGCCTACATACGTCGACGTCGCCCCCAGGCCCCGACAGCTGCCCACAATGCACCCATTTCAGCAGCCGCCTCGTCCATCCCGTTCTGCGACATGGATGGGACCCGCGAACCGCTGGCGCACTTCCGACAACCGCCCCATTTGCTTTGCGTGCGGTTGCGCCGGTCACGTCGCACGCTACTGCAATCGCGTGCAGCCGCCTCGGGTCGCATCAACCCTGACCAGCTCATCAAGCAGCCCTTATTATGACCAAACGCCGCCAATGTCACCGACGTTCCGCCCCGCACCATCTACCCGCCGTTCACCGTCTCCACGACGTCGCACACTGTCGCCGATGCGGCCACGTCCGGGCTCACGCGACCAGGAAAACTAGTCGTCGCAGTCCACGAGGCAAGGGCTGCGACGCTATCGAACTGCGAAAGCCCTCAGCGAAGCCCCTCGAACGTGATTGACGTGTTTGTGGACAGTGTTCGCGCATCCGCCCTTATCGACACTGGAGCCGCCGTATCCTTTATGGACGCCAAGTTTAGCCGACTACTGCGAAAAGTGACGACGCCGCTTTCGGGGCTCTCCCTCCGTACAGCCAGTGCCCACAGTATCCACCCAACAGCGGTCTGCACAGCTCGCGTCATTATTCAGGATGCTCTGTACGCCGTCGAATTGATCATAATTCCTGCCTGCTCTCACGACGTCATCCTAGGATGGGATTTTCTCTCCCGCCACGACGCCGTCATTCATTGCGCACCAGCCGAAATAGAGCTCTCACCATTCTCTGAATTGGCGCCGGCAGACAGTCCATCGGCTGCGGGCAAGGTACTTGTCCAAGACGGCACCAAGGTGCCTGCAAACTCGTCGACGGCGGTGTCAGTGTACTGCCCCAGTCTCTCCGACACCGTTGCACTTCTCTCGCCATCTGACCGTGTTTGCACGAGGAAAGGCATGCTGGTGCCTTTCGCGACCGTGCAAGTCACTCAGGGCAGTACGTCAATTTTTGTTATCAACCCATCTCCGTACAGTGTTATGTTGGTCCGAGGGGAATGTCTCGGCAGCGTGGAACCCCTCGAAGACGCACAAGTTATGGACGAACCAGATGAAATGCACTGCCACAGTTCCAGTACGCTCAGCGCTGTTTCGACATCTGGTTCATCACCCGCTGATGTCTTTGGTTCCTCCATTGCTGACGACCTTACACCGGTCCAGCGTTCCCAGCTTCTGGGCCTGTTGGACGAATTTCGCTCTTCTTTCGATGTCGCTCAAACTTCTCTCGGCCGCACTTCCGCCGTTACGCATCGCATCGACACTGGCGCCCAGCCGCCACTGCGGCAACGTCCATATCGCGTATCTCCCACAGAACGCCGTGTAATCAACGAGCAAGTCGACGACATGCTGCGACGCGATGTTATTCGACCATCTAACAGCCCCTGGGCGTCTCCTGTCGTACTTGTTGCGAAGAAGGACGGTTCTGTGCGGTTCTGTGTAGACTACCGACGACTCAACAAGATCACTCGTAAGGACGTGTATCCACTACCGCGAATAGACGACGCGATTGACAGCCTGCAAGGAGCAGAATTCTTTTCATCTCTCGATTTGCGCTCAGGGTACTGGCAAGTACCCATGGCTGATGACGCTCGACCGAAGACCGCCTTTGTCACGCCCGACGGCTTGTACGAATTCAACGTCATGCCGTTTGGGCTGTGTAATGCGCCCGCCACCTTTGAGCGCATGATGGATACCGTTCTGCGCAACCTGAAATGGCACACATGCTTGTGCTACCTCGACGACGTCGTTGTTTTCGCTCCGGACTTCTCCACGCATCTTCAACGCCTGCGGCATGTTTTGACGCGTTTGAGCGACGCCGGTCTACAACTAAATCTAAAGTGCCGATTTGCAGCACGGCAGCTGACAATACTCGGTTACGTCGTGTCCAAGGACGGTATTCTTCCCGATCCAGCCAAGCTTCGGGCCGTGACCGAGTTCCCCAAACCTACGTCCGTCAAAGAACTGCGCAGTTTCGTAGGACTGTGTTCCTACTTTCGGCGCTTCATTCGAAACTTCGCGACCGTCATATCGCCGCTGACGAAGCTCCTCGGAAGTAACGGGTCCCTCAGTTCATGGTCGTCAGAGTGCGACGACGCTTTCGCGAAGCTCCGTCGTTTGTTGACGTCGCCTCCCATTCTACGCCACTACGACCCTACGACCCCTACAGAGGTACACACAGACGCCAGCGGTGTTGGCCTTGGCGCTGTCCTTGCGCAGCGCAAACCAGGGTTCCCTGAATATGTCGTGGTGTATGCAAGTCGTACGCTCACCAAAGCCGAGACCAATTACACCGTCACCGAAAAGGAATGCCTAGCGATCATCTGGGCCCTTACGAAGTTCCGACCTTATTTGTATGGTCGCCCATTTGATGTCATCACCGACCACCATGCCCTCTGCTGGTTGTCATCATTGAAGGATCCATCAGGCCGCCTCGCCCGCTGGGCACTTCGCCTACAGGACTACGATATCCGCGTGCTGTACCGCAACGGACGCCAGCATGCTGACGCCGACGCACTCTCGCGCTCCCCCTTGCCTGACGACAACACCCACAGCTCAATGTCTCACAATGCCATTTCTTCCATCGACGTTCACACTATCGCTACCGAACAGCGCAAGGATCAATGGATCGCTTCACTGCTAGACTTGCTGACTGATCCTTCGGCAACACCATCCACTCGCGCGTTGCGTCGTCAAGCCCACCATTTCGCCATTCGCGACGACCTCCTCCACCGACGCAATTACAACGCCAACGGCCGCCAGTGGCTACTAGTAATACCCCGCAGTCTGCGTTCTGAAATATGCGAATCGTTCCACGCTGATCCGCAGTGTGCGCACTCTGGGGTATCGAAAACATACCACCGCATTCGCCAACGGTACTTTTGGCGAGGCATGTACCGCTACGTGCAGAAGTTCGTTCGCTCCTGCATCGATTGTCAGCGCCGCAAAACTTCAACGCACCAGTCACCAGCAGGTCTGCAACCTTTACCTTGCCCTGATCGGCCGTTTGGGCGCGTTGGCATCGATTTGTATGGGCCACTCCCTCTGACTTCGGCTGGTAACCGCTGGGCCATCGTCGCTGTAGACCACCTTACGCGATACGCCGAAACTGCCGCCCTCCCAGCGGCTACAGCGCGCGATGTAGCCTCCTTTCTGCTCCGCCGGTTCATGCTGCGCCACGGTCCACCCCAGGAGCTGCTCAGCGATCGAGGCCGTGTCTTCCTGTCGGAAGTCGTCGAAGCCATCCTCAAAGAGTGCAGCGTTGTTCACCGCAAAACTACTGCTTACCACCCGCAGACGAATGGGCTCACGGAACGCTTTAACCGCACGCTCGGCGACATGCTCTCGATGTATGTCGCCGCCGATCACACAAATTGGGATTCCATTCTACCTTTCGTCACCCACGCCTACAATACCGCCCCTCAAAGCACCACTGGTTTCTCACCATTTTTCCTATTGTACGGCAGGCACCCGTCGCACACAATCGACACAATCCTTCCATACAAGCCGGATCGATCTGAGTGTGCGCCTATTTCTGCCACAGCCAGACTTGCTGAGGAGTGTCGCGAGCTTGCGAATACCTTTACTACGCAGGACCAAGAGCGGCAGAAAAGCATCCGCGGTGAGACCAACACTTCTGCACCCACGTTCCTACCCGGAGCACTCGTATGGCTCTCGATCCCTACCACTGCAATTGGCCTCTCTTCCAAACTGCTGCCCAAATACGAAGGCCCCTACCGTGTCGTCGAACGCACATCCCCGGTCAACTACCTGATTGAACCCATCGACCCATCTTCCGACATGCGCCGTCGAGGGCGCGACATTGTCAACGTGGAGCGCCTCAAGCCCTACCATGACCCGCTCGTAGTGACCAGCTGCTAGGTCGCCAGACGGCTCCCTTTTCGTACCCGGGGTAATTGTAGAGAAGAATTGGAACGTTGTAATGGGCCGTCCTCTCCAGCGCCTTCTAGTGGGTCGCCCTCTTCGCCTCTTGTCGGAGAGCACGCCCCTCGTGCTCGTGCTCGTGAGAGTCTGCGAGTCTGCGCTCTGTCGTTGTGCATCGTCGCCGTCAATCCCGCCGTCAATAAACGCGTTAACAATATATATATATATATATATATATATATATATATATATATATATATATACGGGACATGACGGCGACGGCAAAAACCAGCCGAGACTGTCCATATAACTGCTATCGCAATAAAGGTAGGCCATATTCATCAACAACTACCCGACACGTTTCTACCGCTTCCGTGACGTGCTGGACTTGCTTTTCCCGAGGACATTGACGCTGAAGGCTTTCTGGTATTACTGGCGTGACGTTGTAATCCGGAAAATTTCTGTGTTCTGCCTCATGAGTCAATTGACGAAGCATCCCTAAAGCCCTCATTCATGTTAGACTTGAATGCATACCTTATCTCATATACCAAGTAAAAGAGCTTACCTAATTTACTGTTTTGCACAAGTAAAATAAAGCATGCGTGGTCGGCATACGGGACAGGATATTTTCCCAGTAGCATGCCTCCAATTCCGGAATGGCCTGCGGGAGAAGTTGAATTTAATATATTTGAGAAGTCTTGAATCAAATTATATGACAATGGCAACATGTAATGCACGCCCACGTAGTGTATTCAATATCGCCTGCCGTAGAAGTGAAGGTGATAATCCTAAATCGCCCATACTCATTCCTACGACAGATGACTTTAGATACAAAAAAGATGCTTACATTTATGGGATGCTGCAATTGCCAAATAACTTGGTAGAGATGTGCAATAATGTGGTCAGTTACTAGGCGATGCGACTGGCGCGGATATCTAAACGCATCAAATTTGCTTCTGTGACAGTCGAACGTGCACCCCTTGTCAGTAGGTCAATTGACAAAACAATGATTTCCAGACTTCATCTATATTGCCGCAGCGTGGTTAAGATCAGTGACTTTTCTATGTAGAATGGGAATGACAGAAGATGGATAAATTCAAAAGCGCGCGGTAAAAACGTAGGTTCCTACTCTCAAAAGCACGGATGCCATTACGCATAATGCATGTTAGAAGAGGCGTATAACGTAGACTGTTGAACTGCGGGAACGCGACTCTAATCATGATGACGCTTAGATAGCAGGAGCTTCCAGATTTTAGAGCGACAGTCAGGATGCTGTATTTCAGTAAATGTAATATTCTTTATGTTCTCATGCTTTGGTAGATCTTTAGACTGAGAGGTAACACACATGTAAGTGGCGTTTCAGGAACAATACACAAGTAAAATGGTAGCTAGGTCCAATGTTAATTCTACGTTTTGACTGCTAATTCGGCGTTATAGCGTCATGTTACTATCATGTTGAAAATAATAATAATATATCGGGTTTTACGTGCTAAAACCACGATATGGCTATGAGGCACGCCGTAGTAGAGGGAGGATGGAGGAAGTAACTTTTATGTAAAAAGGCAAGATTGAGAAGGATTGGCTCCCTTTCCCTGTGGCGGCCGTGGGTCCTTGTGCTCTGGCGGCATCTTCGGCTTGCCGAAGGACTTTGAGTTGGGCCGTGATTCTCGGCCTGGGCCCGGGCCGGGCCCGGCACTTGTTGAAGTTTACCCGCATGAAGCCGGACCGGTGACCTAAAGCGAAACCCGGGCCCGGCCCGAACACGGGAAAAATTTCAACTACCCGGCGTGGCCCTGCCCGACCGCAGATCGGGCGCGACAGTGACCCGAGCCAATAATCCACGTGGTGTTGCCCGAACATGGAATCGACAGCAACGCGCTTTAAGTAGCAAATATCTACGCTTTGTTGGTGCACGCTACGTTAACAAGTATGCATTAATCTACGTTAATTCATTTTTACAAATGGGCCTCACTGTGGTAACAGTTGACCAGATATGCTGGGTACGATTAACGGTTATTCGGCAGCGGTATACTGTACCTATTTTATCTGCAAATACAAGGGGAATAATGAAGAGCATTTGGTAGCAGATGTAGCAACAGAAGTAATTTGCAGCATGAGTTCAGTTTCAGCAGGGAGCGCAATAAGAACGGAGGAGACAAAGAACAGAGCGCTCTCTTCACTTTGATTTCATTGCGCTCTGCATTGAAATTTAATGCATGCTTATCAACAAACCAGATCGTGCCCCCTTCTAGATATGTAGCACTTCTCTTCAGCGTAGTTGTACCTTGCCACAGCAAGAGAAATAGAGGGGAAAACCCCAATTTATTACCTTTGTTGTAAATGCGCTAACGTAGATAAAAATTGTACTGAACTCCATGCGCTACGTGTACTTTTCGAAATTTCATCTGTTCAGACGAAAAGATAAAAACAGCTATTTTTCATAGTATTCTTTCCATATGACACGGCCGTGCTAGCATATACCGCTATAGGGTTTTTTGTAGCATAGTTTACAGTTCATGTCCTCACATGGTATTGCGCGAAAAGTGAAATTATCAAGAGATTCCGGCTGTAAGCACGCCGTGCGCTGTTGCATCAGATATCCTGCCGGGATAAAGTTTCTCGAACTGCTTGCGCTAGCCGCAGAGTGTGCTGTTATGGACACCAGTCCGCAGACGGAGTTTGTGCTAGAAGTTCATGACCGACTATTCAGATTAATTTGTAATTCTTGTCCGACTGAGCGACGTCACGTACGTAATCTCAAACGTCACAAGCAATGGTAGCCGCTGTAGCACAGCTGACACATGTTGCGCGCCTTAAACCGTGCTACCACGAACCATCTGACTGACTCGCCCAGATGGCATTGTCTGCGAACCAGGAAGTGAAACACGCAAGCGAAGATTTGACGAAGAGGAGAATGAAGCTGGAGTGGCTCGCGAGCGGCGTCGTCGACTTTTTTCGCTGAGCTACACCTCTACATTGCCCATTTTGTAAATAAACACGTTCGATCATCACTATATTATAAACCTTATTAGTTTATTTTGCAGCATTGAACTCCACGTGGCCATGCCACTTGAGAGAGTCGATGGACGACAAGCAGGACCTCTGAAGTGATACGCACTTAAAAGGTCGTCCACGCTCACTGTGGTTTCATAGGCCTTTAAGGCCAAACTGGCCTTCACCATGTCCCCTCTGTGTCGCATGCTAAACGGTTTTGCTGGGCATCCCCCTTCACCGACTCAAATGGCTGACAACTTTTTTCAGGCAAGTAAAAACTTTACGATAAACTGTTTACTCATTGCACAAATAAATATATATGACAAAGTTGTTCTCACTCTGTGCACCAACTTCGAGTTCCACTTTTGCTCCATCGGACGCAAGATTAAGAAACAACCAGGGTTGGCTGAAACATAACAAGAAAATTGAAGTCGAGTTGCTTGTGTAGATAAGGCACATGCATGGTCATCTTGGGCGGATAAAATTTGGACAATATTTATTATTTGTATACATTGAAAGAAGTCCTTAATATGCACATGGGCGAATCCAGATAAGAACGAATGGGTGGTCCTACCTAGTCACCACTTTGCTTCAGACGCAGATAACGGACTTGGAACAATGATACTGAATCTAGCTTTGGGAGAGAGAAAGTTTGTGTGCCCCAAAAAATGCAATTTTTGGCCGCTAAAAACGCCTTTTCGCCAATTTTGCAATTTGAAAACTGTAAGCGCACTCACATAAAAAATGATAAAATACTTAACTATAATATTTTTTTCAGTGTAGTTCTGTCTTATGAGTATTTTTTTCTATAGTCGTAACAGGGATATTGAAAAAAATTGGCAACCGTGGTGAATTGTCCAAAATGCTTATTCAGATATTTATTGCCGGAAACAGAATGAAGTGAGGATAATAAATCTCGGTGGATGCTGACTCATATTTTCACTTTCTCTAGAAGTAGATTTCTCGACTTTATCTTTCACCGCTATAGTTCAAAATTGTGGATAAACATTCTAGTTTTAGCAGATACGCCTTATTTTTAAATTTAGATTTATATTGTCTTTTTACCATGCTGTATAACTGCAGATACATGCGTGGAGATTGTAGAATAAAAATTGTCCTCGAACAGCTTGACGGGTCTGCAACCTTTTTTTTTTTTTGAAAGTGGTCATCAAGAGAGGTAATTTTCAAATTGTTTGAAAATCTTCTTGAATAATATGAAGTTGTCTGGCGCCTTGTGTAAAACAAAAAAAAAACGTTGCAATATTCGAGTTCCTATGCAGTTATAATGCGTCAAAACGGAGAAATTCAGCCTAGCGGCCGTGACACTGGTATTCTGCTACAAGTTGGATATAAGTTGCTCAAAATGTTTGTACCCGATATAGTCACAAAGAAACTGTTTAAAAAATCAGGCACATCCCACGCACTATGGGAACTGATGTAATGCGAAGCAGCCAGCAGAGAGCTGCATACATCGCCTTGTTTCTCGTTGAGGAAAATTAGGTTATTCATGTCATGACATCTAGTTCACTATATACGTCATGTTTGTCATGCATGCACGTATGTGCAATCTTTTATGTAATGAAAGGAACGTTCTGGTATGTAAATGCATGGCCAGTCATTTATATTCGTCACGCACTCATGTCATGCCATACTAATTTTGGTGTATATTAGGTCAAGAAAACGGCCGGAAACACACCAAGACAGTGTCATGTAAATCATGCCGTGTTAGGACCTGTCATTTATGTTCAGCGTACAGTTACGTTTCGCAATACCAGTTTTCGTGTATATCAAGCTAGGGAAACAGCCGCGAGCAGACCATGAGCGTGGCTTGTAAATCAAGCCCTACACGACATGCATTTCATGATTTTCATGTTACCAACTGCCATTTATGTTTGTCATACAGTTACGTCACGAAATACCAATTTTGGGGTATACCAAGCTAGCGAAACGGCCGCCAGATCACCTTGATCATGGCATGTAAATCATGCCCTACATGACATGCATGTCACGATTTTCATGTAATCACCTGTCATTTATGTCCGTCACGCAGTCACGTCGCGCAATACCAATGTTGCGCTAAGTCAAGATAGTGCAAAAGAAACGAGCAGACCACGAGCTTGGCAGGCAAATCATGGCCTACACGACATGCGTGGCATGATTGTGATGTTATCACTTGTCATTTATGTTCATGGTACAGTTGCGTCATGCAATACCAGCTTTGTTGTGTATCTAGCTAGCGAAACAGCCGCGAGCGTACCATGAGCATGGCATGAAAATCATGCCCTACACGACATGCGTGTCATGATTGTCATGTTGCCACTTGTCATTTATGTTCGTCGTACAGTCACGTCATGCAATACCAATTCCGGTGCATATCTAGATAGCGAAACAGCCGCGAGCGCACCATGAGCATGGCTGGTAAATCATGCCCTACACGACCTCCATATGATGATTTTCATGTTACCACCTGTCATTTATGTTTTTCATAGAGTCACGTGACGAAAAAGAAATTCGGCAGGTGCCAAGTTTTGTGGGAATCGGTTTCATGCGAAGCAGTCAGCGAGTACTTCTATGCTGGACTTCATGGCTTTGAGCCAAGCGTTACGAGGTGGATCGACGTGGTTTTGTAAGTGCAGTAGCTGTGTGCATATCTTGGGCTTACCAGGCACGTAGAAAACACTGGCGTTTAAAGGGTAACTTACGGTGCGACGTAAAGTCAACCCTCACGTTAGAGTACATACGTCAGTATTATCGAAACTAAGTGTAAGTGCACTTTATGGTGCAAATATGTGAAGATTCCATGTAACTTTTGTTAATATATTACACCGGGCTCGAGCAATGTTTCAATGAGGCTTGCTAAATCATAGGAATACGAATGTCATGTTTATTAGACTGCTATAAAAGCGGAGGCAACACTGGAACCTCAGACGTTAATCTGATATGACGCCTGTATCGTAAGAGTACATATGTAGTTGAGAGCAGCATTTCGGTCTAGTTGGTGACCCATGACATCAAAGAAATTGCGCGACCAAAACACGGACATAAGACAAGTACAAACACAGCTGCAGTCTGCTTGCCGCCGTTTACGTTGCGCTTCGGCACGTCGAGCCATCCGCTGCTCCGCGATCTCGGCAGGCGTTAAGGTATTACTGCAACTGGCGCCGACGTTGAAACTCATGACACCGGAGCAGTGACTGAGCGTGTGTACTACCTAATGCGAGCCTTTTATCTAAACGAGGAAAGGGAATGGAGAGGAGAGGGAAAGTGGAGAGAGGGAGATGGGAGGGGGTGTGGAAAGGGGGAGGAAAGGGGAGATGGAAAGGGGAGAAGGGAGTAGAAAGGAGGTGTGTGGAGAGGGCTTGCGCATGCGCAGGAAGGGCGGTCACGGCGCACACCGTTTGAGCTAGCTAGATAGATAGATAGATAGATAGATAGATAGATAGATAGATAGATAGATAGATAGATAGATAGATAGATAGATAGATAGATAGATAGATAGATAGATAGATAGAAACGCTCAAAGAGACAAAGGTTCTGGAAGAAATGCTTCGCATTTAATACCAATTTTGGGGTAAGCCAAGTTAGCGAACCGGCCGCGAACGCACCATGATCGTGGCATGTAAATTATGCTGCACATGACATGCATGTCATGATTTTCATGCTACCATCTGTGATTTCTTTTCTTCATACGGTCACGTCATGCAGTACCAAATTTTGCACCTGTCAAGATAGCGAAACGGCCGCAAGCGCACCGTCAGCGGGGATGTATGTCATGGCGTAGTACATGACATGCATGTCATGATTTTCATGTTACCACCCGTCATTTATGTTCACCACACAGAAATGTCTCGTCGTACCTCTTTTGTTAGGTATTCATCTAATTAAACGGCCGCGAGCGCACCTACACCATGTAATGTAAATCATGCTGTACATGACATGCGTGTCATGATTTGCACCATTGTACCTGTCATTTATGTTTGTCATACACTCTTGTCGCGCCATACCGATTTTGTTATATATAAGTTTAACCAAACGGCCGCAAGAGCACCAACGCCGTGGCATGTAAATCATGCCGTTCATGACATGCATGTCACGATTTTGCACATGCGCTGTGTTTGTACTTGTCTTCTGTCCGTGTTTTTGTAGCGCAATTTCTTACATATGTAGTGTTTACTGTTTTCTTGTAAAGTTAGATAGCCACGTCCTCATCCGCAGGGTGTACAAGATAGCTCTGGGGCTACCCGAGTCTACCAGCACGCACCTGTTGCTTCAACTTGGGCTTCACAACACGCTCAGCGAAATCGCCGAGGCGCAGCGCACTTCACAACTAGAAAGACTATCGAGCACGAGAGCGGGACGCCAGATCATGGAAAGTCTCGGCGTTCGTTACCACACACAACAAGGCCAGAAAGCCGCCGTTCCAGACACGATCAGGCAAACGCTAAGGGTTGACCCAATTCCACGGAACGTTCACCCGGAGCACAACCAAGGCAGAAGAGTGGCCAGGGCCAGAGTTCTCCTCCACACTTACGGAGACAAAATGGGGGCGCGGTTCATTGACGCCGTTGAATACGCAGAACGCTCACGATTCGCGGTCGCGGTCGTTGATTGGAAAGGCCAAACGAGAATATCGGCAAGTATACCGTGCGAGCACGCACAAGAAGCGGAGGAAGTGGCGGTGGCGCTCGCACTCACGGATACGACGTGCACGACGGTCATCTGCGACTCGAGACAAGCAATCAGAAACTTCGTCAAAGGATTGATCTCGCGACGAGCGGCCCGAATTCTACGCAATAGCGAAGTCCATCGAGCGGTAGGATGTCAAACCAGGCTCATCTGGTTTCCGGCTCACATGGGAGAGGTATCAGAGACTCAACGCAACCTAAACGAGACGGCACACGCCAAGGCGCGCGAGCTCACAAACCGCACCGGCGACCGTCGTCTATGGGGCAACACCAAAGACCGCTTGACCAGCTATAATTAAATTACCAAGGCCTTCTGCCTGGACCGCCGAACCTTTCCTCCACCCAGGGACAAGCTGAACAGGACGCAGGCGGCGGCCCTCAGACAACTGCAGACGCACACGTACCCCAACCCCGCACAGTGTAACAGGCTCTACCCATATACATACCCGACAAATATATGCAAGGTCTGCCACACTGAGGTCGCCACATTAAATCACATGCTCTGGGACTGTGACAAAAACCCGCTAGGTGCTAACTCCGGAACCCTTCCGCCGCGGTGGGCCGCTGCCTTGCGCAGCCCCAGCCTCGGCGTCCAACTTTGGGCTGTCCAGCAGGCCCGTGAGGCGGCGGTGAGGCAAGGCTTCGATGTCCCCACGTGGGAGACCTAAAGCCCAGTCGGCGAAAGCTCTGCCGGACCATCAATAAAGTTGTTACCAAAGCACCACAAACAAAATTGACATTGCACCAACATTACGCCTGCATAGGCTGTTTTTGCAAACCGGTTCATAGACCTGGCGTGACTCTGTGGTAGAATATCTGATTGCCACGCAGAATGCTTGGGTTCGATTCCTGCTGGCATCGTAATTATTCCTTGCATTCATCTGGCCAACGCTGCCGATGTCGTTTTATCTTAATGCTCTTTCATTTGAATGACGAATGTCTGTTCTTGCCGTTCCTGGGTAGATATCAACTGTCAATCACCTGTGGCGCATACCGGTACACCGTGGCCCGTGGTAAACGGGTATGTGCCACACGTGTCTGGAGGAAATGGCTTGACGATGTACGCGGCAGGATTTTCACGTTATTCATGTCATGACCCAACAGTCGTATTCGTCCAATCCTCTTACCCTCCCATGCCAGTTCTGGTCTACACAAAGTTAAGGAGGCGATCATGAGAGCACCCAGACGTAAGCGGCTAGATATAAAAAGAAAACGCCAGGCCTGCGCTGAAACCACAGCACAGTCACAGCGAAAGCTGGAAGAGCGGCGTTTCCAGAGCCCGTTAAGCTCTCTTGGGGCTACAATACAAGTACACTAGAAAGGTACCCACTACCCCATAAATCACAATTTTTGTGAAGTTGGGAAGCACCTACTAAGCCATTATTCGTTATTCTGCTGAGAAGCGAGGCACCAGCTACACGTCTGTAAGGCATCATGTGCACTTTGTTGACGCGACGACTGATGACGATGAAGAATTATGGCTCAGCCCTTTGTAATGGGTAGGAATCTTTAAACGGCCCACCAGTTGTATAATTTGCATTGGGTGACGCCCGCTCGCTATTTCCCTCTCCCTTCATGCTGTATAACATACGTTGACGTGGGAGAGAGACGGGGGGGTGGCGAAGAACTTTACTGAGACCCCGAGGAAACGTATCATGCGCTTATGGGCTTCCTTGGCAACCAATACAAGTGCACTTGCGAGGAACCCACTACGCTATAAATCATTGCAATTTTACTGAGACCCCGAGGAAGTGGATCATGCGCTTATGGGCTTCCTTGGCAACCAATACAAGTGCACTTGCGAGGAACCCACTACGCTATAAATCACTGTAATTTTAGGGGCGAAGCTCCTTAAGGCGGCACCCGTTCGTCCCTCGTCGTGCTCGTAGTAGTGAGTAACAAGTCTTACCCTTTGACCTCCAAGGTGGTGCCGGTGGGAGATTTCTCCTGTGCGTTGTTGAACAATAAAAAATTCGCAGCGTGCGCGTTAACTAAAAGCCGAATTCTTCTGTCTCTGTAGAAGTGTAAGTGTTAGCTAAAAGCCGACTTCTTCTGTCTCTCATTCCCATTAGCAGCCATTGTTTACCTCCAAGGTAGTGCCTGGTGAGATTTCTCCTGTGCGTGATTAAACAATAAAAATTTTGTTCAAAACGCCGTTGATTGATGAAATAAACCAACGAAAGACGCCAGATGTTTTGTAAAAACAAAACGAAAGAACGCCAGATGTTTCTAAAGCAAAACGAAAAAGACGCCAGCTGCTTAACGAAAGACGCAAGGTGTTTTCTAAAGCAATGGTTTTCTAAACAATGAAAATTCACAGCGTACATGTAAAATTAAAGTGAGCTGCAAGTCGTCATAACTCATCGAACCTTTAGTATAAACGCGCCCGATGACGTCGGTGATGATGTACTGGGCAGAATTCACGGAAGATTCACGGTTTACCGATGAACCTCCGCAGCTTCGCCCACTCATCATCATTCACTGCGTGGATATGCTGTGATTTTTTGAGAAGTAGGGCAGCAGGCACTGTGCCATTTTTCGTCATTCTACGGAGAGCGTTGATACCTGCTAAACGCATGTAAGGCATTAAGCGCACTTTGTTGATGCTGTGCCTGATGACGATGAAGAATTATGGCAGAGCCCTTTGTAATGGGTTGGAAGCATTCAACAACCTAATCGTTGCGCAATTCGCATTATGTGACGCCTGGTTACAGAATTCGCGTTCTGCGACGCTTGGCGCTTATTTTACTCTTCTACCACGCTATATTGCATATGCTAATGTGGTTCCTTCCCGAAATGAAGCCTGTATAGGACCTTTTTGTAAAGCAGTCTCAAGCACCGGCATGGCTGAGAGGTTGAATACTGGGCTCCCACGCAGAGGGCCCAGGTTCGGGCCTCGTTCCATCCTGGAATTTTTTTCTTATTTCGTTTTTTTTTCTTATTTCGAGCGATACTGGTTACGGATACCGGCGGCGGCGGCGGCGGCGGACAACTACGGCTCCAAAAACGGCCGGTGAAATGATCTAATAACAGCTTTCGCTGTAAAATTACGCCATCTTCCTCTCAAGGAGACCATGAGGCTATGCGAAGCCGGAGCACTTGCGCGATCGCGTTCCGTTGGCGTTCGTTGCGCATGCTACCGACCTCGGCCAGATTGTTATCGAACCAAAGTCGGTCGCACACGTTGCAGTTGTGCCCGAAGCTCCGGTCGAGGAATTCGCGCTGGAACCGGGCGTCGGCACCGTCGAAGCCCGGGCGTGCAAGTTGTCTAGCGAGGCGTTCTGCACGGGTGTTGGAATCGCGCCGTCTGTCCGCAGCCAACGCGTTGGCGCGACACTGAAGGGGCTGATATACTCCAGCGTAACGTCGACGCGCGCGCACGCTCGGCACAGCGACGCTGCGCTGACAAACGCGCAGCACTCTATAGTCCGACGCGCGGTGCGACTGACGCGTCCGGCGTCCGTCAGCGCGCCCCGGCTGCAGCCGGCGTGAGATGCGACATGCTGCATTCCGCGCCGGCCAAGTTACCCAGACTGCACTGCCTCTGCGTCTCTTTGTGAGGAAGGGACGCCGAGTGCGCTCAAATGCGCATGCGTCAAGGCGACGTGGTGGGTCGTGCAAGTGGGAGTATAAAGTGTTCTGTTCTCGCGTCAACGTAACGTGACGAACCTGGCGTCGCCAACACCCGCCGCAGCGGGCTGACGCGAACGCACGCCAGAGCCTTGACGCTTGGCTTCGACGTGGGCGTTGCGTTTCGACATGTAGAGCCCGCGTTTCGTCGGTAGGAGTTTTCTGCCGACGTTGCCATTTGCGCTGGGCTTCCCTGGCCCGGAGCTCGGTGTCTGCTTGCCGACGTTTACGTTGCGCTTCGGCACTTGGAGCCGTCCGCTGCTCCGCGATCGCGGCAGGCGTTAAGGTGTTACTGCAACTGGCGCCGACGTTGAAACTCAAGACACCGGCGCCGTGACTGAGCGTGTGTACTACCTAATGCGAGCCTTTTATCTAAACGAGGAAAGGGAATGGAAAGGAGTGGGAAAGTGGAGAGAGGGAGATGGGAGGAGGCGTGTGGAGAGAGATTGCGCATGCGCAGTAAGGGCGGTCACGCCGCACACCGTTTGAGCTCCGCTATAAGATGCTTCGCATCTAATAGATAGATAGATACGTAGATAGAAGCGCTCAAAGAGACTAAGGTTCGCTAAGAAATGCTTCGCATTTAAAACCAATTTTGGGGTAAACCAAGCTAGTGAACCGGCTGCGAACGCACCATGAGCGTGGCATGTAAATTATGTTGCATATGACATGCATGTCATGATTTTCATGCTACCACCTGTGATTTCTTTTCTTCGTACGGTCACGTCATGCAGTACCAAATTTTGTACATGTCAAGATAGCGACACGGCCGCAAGCGCACCGTCAGCGGGGATGTATGACATGGCGTAGTACATGACATGCATGTCATGATTTTCATGTTACTATCCGTCATTTATGTTCGCCATACAGAAATGTCTCGTCGTACATCTTTTGTTAGGTATTCATCTAATTAAACGGCCGCGAGCGCACCTAGACCATGTCATGTAAATCATGCTGTACATGACATGCGTGTCATGATTTGCACGATTGTACCTGTCATTTATGTCATTTATGTTTCTCATACACTCTTGTCGCGCCATACCGATTTTGTTATATATCAAGTTAACCAAACAGCCGCAAGAGCACCAATACTGTGGCATGTAAATCATGCCGTTCATGACATGCATGTCACGATTTTCGTGTTATGACCTGTCATTTATGTTCGTCATACAGTCATGTTATGCCATAACAATTTTTATATATATACCATTAACGAAACGGCTGAGAGAGCGCAAAGTCGTAGGCGGATAGATAGATAGATAGATAGATAGATAGATAGATAGATAGATAGATAGATAGATAGATAGATAGATAGATAGATAGATAGATAGATAGATAGATAGATAGATAGATAGATAGATAGATAGATAGACTAAAAGCCGCAGAAGTTTTCTAAGAAATGCTTCGCATTTAAAACAATTGCTCAACCAGGTTGCACGGTGGGACAACGTATGATTTGCGATACGCTGCTTAGCAAACTTCAGTACACGAGCCCACCGCCTCGAGGCTGCTCGAGATGGCGGGCGCTCATATTACATCAGTGCGGCTTCGATTGGGGGCTAGCTCTGCTTGTTCATGCAAACAATGGTCATAGGGTGAATGAGATAGGGAATATATCATTGAGAAAAGAGAAAGCTTGAAATCTCCTACGAAATGCTTCTCACACAACGAAATCTTCGCCGGCTGCTTTGTAGACAGCGCTTCCAGAATAGCATGCGTTTTTTTGTTTTTTTTAATGAGAATTCGTGGCGAAGATATCTAGCCCCTATTTCCATAGAACACCGTCGTACATTATTCGCAGTATGTGCTTATTGTACTAGTTTTATGTTTACTTCTTAAAGGGACCCTGCAACGCTTTTCCATGCAATCTTCGAAGTAGCTCACTATCAGAGTTTATTGCCTCATATATCGACTACAGCAGACATTATTAAAATCCGTCAAGTATGCGCGGAGTTACAGAGATTTGTCGCACGCTTTAAAGGGACACTAAACAGCAAAACAATTTTTCTCGCATTAGTAAAGTAGTCTTCAACGATACCAAGAACACTACGCTTTCTGCGCGAAGACGCTTAATAAGCGAGAAAACGCGCAAACAGAAAATGGAGGTGCCGACGCCACCTTGGAATTCCCGCACCATTTGCCGTGACGTCACATATTTTTGACGGCGCCTGCTTGGGCCTACGTAGTTCCTAATCGGTTAAATCGAAGTACATTGTCCTCTGAGGGGGCCAGAGACTTGACATAACGAGTTTGTGGAAATTTCGTCGAGCCAGTGGCGCCAAAATACGTTAAATGCTCTTTGAAGAGTTTTACGTCACGAATTACAAAGTTCGGCGCGAAATTTATAAATGAAACTTTGAACTTGGTTTTCTCCTCTAATAATGAACCCTATGGTGGTGAAATAAACTACACAAGAGTTCTCCGAGCCCACTTTACCAATCTAAACCAATTCATTGTTTCTCTTTAGTGTTCCTTTAAGCGTTTTCTTTCCCCTTTCTTGCCAGCGAGCGCTCTGAAAGCTACAGAGGGGGTGGGGAGGAGGGAGGATGGCAAGGAGGTTTGACAAAAATTCACGTGTCGTTGTTAAGGCAAGGAGAACGCGACGTCCTTGCACACGCCGGAATGTTAAAATATTAGTGCCAGTAGGCAGGTAAAGCACGGCTTTGAGAAGCAGGATTTTGGTCTAGCTACTCTGCGTAATTCATATTTTAAGTAATTCGCGGCGCGAAGTGTGCGAGTTCACAGAATGCTAAGAGGACTGGCGCACAGCCTGTTGTTTTTCCTTGTATGATTCGCGCCTGAATATTTTTACATTAATGTCATTGGGAACGCAGGAATAAATATAACAGAAAAAACAAAAAAAAGATCCAGAAGTCACTAAAAAGCAAGAGAAACAAATAGAAAACGACGGCGAGAGAGAAGCCATAAGGTTAAATGTTTTATTTATTTTTATTTCAGTAAACAATTTCAAGACTTCGTTTTGAAATGTATACACCTGTTGGCGGAAGCACACATTTGATACATTGATCAGAATTTACTGAAGTCTACTGAATGGCATAGGATGGCATAGGAGTCTTTTTAATTAGCGTCTCTCGAGCAAGCATGGCAAGACTATGGTATATGAGGTATAATTTTATCGAAGTTGCCTTTTATATTGTCGCGGTGCAATAAGCAGAGCGACAAGGTGGTCACGGAGAGGAGGAGGAAGACGATGCAGTGTGCTGATAGACAGATTATTCGCCCTGTTGGGTGTGTTGGTGTGATGGATCGTTCCGCAACCCCTCGAGCACAGGGGTTGCGGAACTATGGTCGGGGTCGTAGGTTTGATTCCCGGCGCGCGCCTGCATTTGGAAGGGGGCAAAATGCAAGCACGCTCGTATACCGTAAAATACCTAGCAAGCGCCCATACTCGAGCAAGCGCCCCCCTCCCTTATTCAGGAAACTTGAAATATGTGCCAATGACCTAGCAAGCGCCCCACCTCCCTCCCCTTCCGCCATTTCCACTGTTTAATTCACTGCTTTTATTCGGCCGCCGAGGGCAAATAACGGCAGTAAATGCATGCGTATTTAATAAAGCATTTCATTGAAAGCACGCGCGGCTCTTCCGCCGCAATCTAAAATTTTGATCCGTGACCAAGCAAGGGCTCTATCTTCATATCTTATCGCATTATCTTTCACCGCAGAGAGATGGGGGGGGGGGGTGTTTGCTCAGGATTTTACGTACTTAGATTGAGAGAAACGTTCATGAACTCCAGATGGTCTGAACTAATCCGCAGCCCCCACTATGCCTCGCTTCACTATGGTCTCGTTGCTTTAGTATGCAAAACCTCAAAAGTTAAGTTTGAGATTTCTTGCTCCTTATTTTTGTCACAACCATAAACCAATAAGCCAATTTTGTTTTTACGACACATGCAGGACAGCCTGTTTTCGCAGTTTAGTTAACCTTCCAGCTTCTCTCTACCACTATTGCTCTTGGAGATGGCCACCACTCAGGTGGATCATCAGTGTCAGCCATCGATACTTCGATTTAAGCTGTAGAGCCCCTTCATGATACAAATAAATTTTACTTACTCCCTTTGTTCTGGGTTTTTTCCTTTTGTTGGCGGCTGAAATGAACATTAGAATTTTCAATAGGAATAATTCAGTCAGACGCCAATATCTGAACTGCTTATCAATTTATTTATTAATGTGTATACATTATCAGATCATTAAGAAAAAATATATAATCGTTGGGGTTTCGCGTGCCAATAAGACGCATAAAAAGAAGTTCGATGCTGCGCTAAATATTATACGCTGGTTTGCAGCCTGACGCACCGCACACCTCAGATATTATAAAAATGTGACGTGATCCAAGAACTTGCGTCATACATTCTGTATTATGCCTAAAAACAGAGCAGCGTGAGGCCATTAATTCAGATGCTTACTAATGTCCCCAAGTAGTTAAGAGTGCTTTAAGCTGTGTGAGCTGCGGTTTCGTAATGTATATGAATGCCATGTTGGGGGCGTATTAGTAGGACTGACAATTGGGCTAGTAAGTAAGGATTCATACTTACGACACGGCACCGCGAAGTAAGACAAAAACACGAAGGAGCACACGAAACACAAGCGCCGAACTCTCAACTGAACTTTTATTCACATTTTATTCTTAGGCTCTGAGATGCATCTAATCATCACAACTCACGGAAATGTTACAAATATAAAAATAAATTTAACGAAAGTCCCCTCCAAGTAACATTTTTATTCACCGTGCGCTCGCATTTTCATCAAAGCTGAAACCATGTAGATTTTGAGTGAACTCATTCAACAAAAGAGGAATACCGACCAATTGGTACTGCAGTTTTGTTGATTGCTTGCATGGCGGTAATAATACTGTTGTATATCGTTATCCCGGATTACCCGAATCCGCCATACCATGGCAGGCACGGTGTCGCTCGCTAAGCTAGTGGACGAGATTTGTTTTTTTTTTGTTTACCATGGTTTCGTTCAGGTGAAATCGAAGAGCCCCAGCGCTCCCATTAAAGAACACCAGGTTGCCAAAATTAATGCACAGTCACAAACTGCGGCATGCATCAATTATATTGTGGTTTTCAAATGTTAGACCTCCAAAATAATTAAATAATTAAAGAAGAGAACCTGTGCTTTTGATTGATGATATCAACATTCATTATAATGTCTGGGCATATGAATCCGAATCGGTGATGAAACCGTAATACCTGTTACCTATTGAATAGTAAAAGATTTCAGTTTTTTTTCTTTCCTGAACCAGAGGCCTATGAAGAGCCCCAAATGACAGGCTTGAACGATACAGTATACGTCGTCTCCACTTGCTTGCTCCTGTTCCTGTTAAAGTCAATGACGTGGAAATGAAAGCCCTCGTCGACAGTGGAGCATCTGTGTCGATAATAAACAAGAGGCTCGTGGACGTCAGCAGCCTGCATGCTGGAAGGACTCTGCGCGTTCAGGGATATCATGGGACTGTGAGTTCTTGTAATGAGTGGACATCTGTAGTTCTCGAATTTCAAGGCCACAGAATTACAACCAATTGGTTGGTGCAGGCAGATGTCACTTACGAGTTCCTACTATCTCGCCCTGACATAAAGAAGTTAAAGATGAACATTTACTGGGACGACAAGGTTCTAATTTAAGACCACCTAGGAACAAAGGATGAGATAGAGACGCCTCGACGCTTAAGACAAATTGACTCCTGAGGAAGACATACAAACAAAGTACCCAGAGCTCTCCTGCATAGGAAACTACCCTCCAGCAATACGATTTCATGAGGTTCCTTTCGACCTCGCGGACAAAGCAATTGTTCGAAGAAGTCCGTATAATATGTCCCGAGAAAAAAAGGTATGGTTAAAATCAGAGTAACAAGCGATGTTTGATGTTGGCATTATAAGACTTGCGGTGTCGCCATTTGCATCGCCAATAACTATTGCTCCGAAAGAAGACGGCAGTTTTCGTCTGTGCACAGATTACAGGGCTCTCAACGAGCAAACTGAGTTGATACCATACCCAATGCCTAGGATTGATGATACCATTGACGAGACCGGTGGTTGCCGTTGCTTTTCGCGATTAGATCTTTGCAAAGGCTTCTGGCAGGTTCCATTGAAGGAAGACACAAAGAAGTACACGGAGTTTATTACACCGTTTGACTTATATGAATACAACAGGCTTCCATTCGGGTGGAAGAATTCCCCAGCCTGGTTTCAAAAGATCATGAACGAAACCCTGAATCCGTGTTTGGGCATATTCTGCAATGTTTTTACATCGATGACATAATTGTTTATTCGAAGACCAAAGAAGAGCATCGGGAACACCTGTCCATAATTTTGCAAGCTTTGAGTGTTGCAAGTCTTAAAGTGAACTTTAAGAAAAGTGCCTTCTTCCAAGAAAAGGTAGTCTTCCTCGGAAGAGTCTTCGACGGGTCCACGAAAAGCACAAAGCAGGAATCCGTTGAGAGAATCTCAAAATTGGTAAAGCCCTATGACAAACATTCACTGCGTGTGTTTCTGGGTCTGGCCGGACACTTTCGGTATTTCATTAAAGACTATGCTATTGAAACGAGATGTCTCACACGCTTGACCCAGAAAGGTATACCGTTCCAATAGGATGGCGACTGTGAAAGGGCTTACTCTGACCTTGTCAATATTATATCGTCGGACCCTATCCTACGGATACCAGACTTTTCCTTGCCGTTTGTGCTGAATACAGATGCATCACATTATGCGACAGGAGCAGTCCTGTACCAGAAGCTACCAGACTTGAATAACGAAAAACATTATGTAGTAGGGTATTACAGCTACATACTGAAGCCGGCTGAAGTGAACTACTCGACCACAGAAAAGGAAGCGCTGGCCGTATTGAAAGCTGTGCAGTATTTTCGAACGTACCTAGACGGTGCAAAATTTACCCTCTTTACAGACCACCATGCATTGATTGACTCACCTACTCGGTATGACACAACCAAAAGGCCGCATCGCTAGGTGGGTGAATTATCTGCAACAGTTTGACTTCGTCGTGTCACATCGTCCAGGTCCTCTACTCACTGATGCGGATGCGCTGTCCAGGCTTCTCATAACAACCGCAGTTGACAATCCTATACAAATTAATCACACAAAGCTTTGGGAAGGTACCGAAGAAATGAAATTCATTACTGGAAAATATCAGCTGCCACCAACATTGATTGCCAAGATTCTGCATCTTTACCACCCCCGAATCAGGTGGACATGACGGTTTTTGGCGCACATACAGCAAACTACTGAAAAGATTTAAGTGGCCAGGTATGAAAAATGACATCAGAACTTACATCCGTACATGCCACGAGTACCAAACGAACAAAGTCAAATAGAAGCAGCCTACGGACGTTATGATAACGACAGATCACTCCAGCGTCACATTCGATGTTGTTCACTTGGACTTCGCAGAGCTCAAAAAGGAAGGGGAAGGGGTCAGGAAGACGCAAGCTTTCCTGCTCGCTATCGATGAGTGCACGAGAATGGTTACGGCCAGGGCAGGAAAGGAAGACGCCAACAGCATCATGGCTCTACTGAAGGCAGAATGTTTTCGAAATACGAAGACAATGGTTTGCGACAATGGTCCGGCTTTCCGTAGCACAAAGCTTTCCAAATGGGCGAACGACCACGGAGTGACAGTCAAGTTTTGCGCACCATACCACCCAGCTGCTAATGGCCTCGCTGAGCGTGCAATACGAGACGTCAAGCAGTACATGAAGATGTACCCGAACTTTCCTGGTGGTTGGAAATGCTGCCTCGAAGCCGCTGTGAGACATCACAACCGTTCTTGCACTAGTGGTCTTGGATGCAGTGCTCTGTTTTCCGCTTCAGGGACTGTACCGGTGCTTCTAGCAGACCGCGAACTCGGCCTTCTTGAAAACCTGGTGCTGTTTGAGAAAAAGAAAACAAAAGAACAGCAAGAGGCATACAAAAAAAATGAAGAAAAACTTCGACAGCAGACGGAGCAGTGACATACCAGACATACAACCTGGAGACTTCTTCCTGGTGCGGAAAGGAATAAGGAATTCCAATGATAAGTTTTGTGGGCCCTTTCAAGCCGTCAAGACGGCTTCGCGACGGGGTATCTTGAAGACCATCTGGTACCTGGGAGTCTCTGGGCACACAGAATGCGCCTCCATCAGCAGTATCTTTAAATATTACACCAGGAGGTGTGAACAATGAAGTCCAGGAGAGTGAAGCGGTCTGTGCCTGAAGCATCAACGCGGAGGCATCAGGGAGAAGAAGAGAGGTCAAGAACAGGGACAATAAATGGCGGAAGACATCCGTCTCTCTCTAGCTCAATGTCTCAGTAATTTACCTTAGAGGAACGCTACAATATATATATATATATATATATATATATATATATATATATATATATATATATATATATATATATATATATATATATATATATATATATATATATATATGTGTGTGTGTGTGTGTGTGTGTGTGTGTGTGTGTGTATGAAGCTCTACTTGTTTCCAACTGCAGAGTTGCTTTGCTTCTGCTCGTATTCATATTTTGTGTTTCTTTTCTAGTTACTCACTCTGCTGGCTGACCTGCTGTGGAACATGCAAGGCTATTTTGAAACAATAAATTTGAGAAGACATATTCCTGGGTTTTCAGCGCGCAGAGGCCGGTAGATAATAATCACGGCTTTCCACAAAACACTCACGTTATCTTTAGGTCCATAATAAAGTCGGTGGCTGAATTCGCCATTACCAGCATTTTGGTCTTTTTCCGATAGCCAACACGCTTTCTCTTCGGCCCAATTCGGAGACGCATCGCTCCAAAGTAAAACAAGGGGCATCTTGTCACGAAGCATCTGGCGGAAGAAGTCGCGTATTACGATGCAGAACAGGAGAAATGGATGCATACATTTTTACTTTATACGTTTGCTTTCTAAGCGCGGTTGCCTTAAACACCCAGACACTCAACTAGGATTTTTGATGAACTATGCGTACAGATTGAAACGCGATATAATTTTTTTAGTATAGCGACTGGCATGCGCCGTTGCTCGACAACACTTCTTGTCGCTACTGATCTGGCCGCTAAAGGCAATGCTGGCATTGATGTAAGTGCACGAGTCAAGATTACACCGATATGACGCGAACTGAAGATGACGTAAATGAACGTTACCACATTTTGTTAGCCCTAAATTATGACTAATAATAATATCTGGGGTTTAACGTCCCAAAACCACGATATGATTATGAGAGACGCCGTAGTGGAGGGCTCCGGAAATTTCGACCACCTGGGGTTCTTTAACGTGCACCTAAATCTAAGTAAACGGGCCTCACACATTTTCGCCTCCATCGAAAATGCAGCCGCCGCGGCTAAATTATCACGTTTTAATCTCTGAGCACTGCAGGATGCAAATACGTTGCATATTAAAGGTGTACGTTAAAGAAGCCCAGGTGGTTGTTGTTAATGAAATAATACTGATCCAGAGAGCACTCAGGGAAAACAGTGCGCCACCTGGCTAGTCCCACGCAAGTGATCGAAATTTAAGGAGCCCTCCACTACGGCGTCTCTCGTAATCGTATAGTGGTTTTGGGACGTTAAACCTCAACAATTATTATTAATTGTTTAAACAGTCATCGACATCATCGACGGCCAGGGGCGTAGCCAGAAATTTTTTTCGGGGGGGGGGGGTGTTCAACCGTACTTTATGTATGTTCGTGCGTGCGTTTGTATGTGTGCGTGTGTATATACGCAAGCAAAACTGAAAAATTTCGGGGGGGTTTCAACCCCCCCAACCCCCCCCCCCCCCCCTGGCTACGCCCCTGTCGACGGCGTCTTGTTGTTGCTGCTGCAGAGATGGTCGGGCACATCGCTCAGCATCCTGGCGACGCCGCTTTGCTAGACGTTCCTCCCTTTCCTCCAGTGTCTCCGCAGCACGTTTAACCTTCCTCTGTTCATTCTTCGTACGCTGAACCGCTAATTGCCAGGCAACTACTTCGGGATCCGATGACATAAGCTTCTCGGCTCTTCTACGCTGTTGAGCAGCATTTGCGCTCTCCTTCTCCATGGCGCTACCCACTTGCAAACGCCAGTCAGAGGCGCTATCAAGCGGCACCAGCGCATTGTCAGACGGCGACTGAACAGCGAAGACGAATAGCTGCGCGCGCCATGGCTACGACGTCACCCCTCTCGAATGCGCAGAGCAGTAGCGGCGAGTCGCGCGCGCCGGCGCCATTCTGTCTGCCCGGCTACGACGCCACTCTTCCCGCTCTCCGCCACCAGCAGTGGCGAGCCGCGATCAGCGGGGGCGGAGAGCGCGTGAGATGCCGGTGCCGCACTCATCCTCGCGCATGCGCAGCACGGCTCATGATGACCCACGCGAAACTAGCTCCGGCTAGGCAAGTGTAGCTAACGCTACAAAAAACGGCGAAGAGCCAGTGGTAGCCTGTGTGACAGTATTATAAGCGTAAATGACAAATGGCAAAACAGCATCCCAGTTACTGAGATCCGGCGCGACGTACATATTTATCATCTCTCCGAGTGTGTGGTTGAACTCCTCCATCAAGCCTTTCGTTTGCAGGTGGTATGCTGTACACTTCGGGTGAGCGATGCTCCATGCAGCGAGAAGGGCTTGTGTGGCGTCAGAGAGGAACACACGCCCTCCGTCGCTGAGCAGTTAGCGTGACGCTCCATGTCGAAGAACGAAATTCCGCAGAATGAATAAGGCAACCTCGCGAGCGGTGGCGGCTGGGAGTGCTGCAGTCTCCACCACGGTACAAGAAATACTTTAGGGGAGCGAACGCCAGGACGACCCGTTGCGCGACTATGTTCTGTGTAGGACCGCTGTCAAAACCGGACGCACGGTTCTTTTTTTTTTGTTTGTTTACTTGGTGCGGCCGACTTGGGCGGTCACGCCGGTGGGGTGCTTCGAAGTGCCTGTGCACCGCCCCAAAAAGTACTTAAGACTCTGGAGATGGGTGAGCCCATCGGATTCCTGGTCGCGGCCGGGACAAAGGTGCCCGGCCCCGCTCGCGGGGGGCGGCAGGAAGGTTTGGAAACGGTGTCGTAATGACCTCCCCGTTTGCTCAGCGATGCCTTTCGGCGGTGCATGAATGGGCCGCCTCCGGGCCGCGTCGTTTGCCCTTCACGCGCATCGCGGGCACCACCCATGGTGGTGGCGGACCAAGCGGCCTGCTTTTTGGTGCTTCGCGCGGTCGCCGGAGGCATTCGTCATGTGTGGCGTACTTCAAGTGTCTCTGACGGCAGACAGGCTCTTGACGCTCGAATGCGGGAACAACGAGCAGCGGGCCCCCGTCGTGGGGCGCCGAGCGCTCGGTCGGCACCCTTGTCAATTGTTTGCACGCTGGCCCCTCTTCGGCGTGGCATCCATTTCCGCACCTTGCTTACAGTCTGGTTCGGCAGACTAGCTGGAGCGGGAGCTGAGGAAATGAGCTTATAAGTGGTGCCACGTGCGACGTTGTGCGCGGGGGGGGGGGGGGGGGATGAAGCTAAGTGGCCCGAGGGTGGTCGAAGCGGAGTGTCTTTTCGGCAAATGTATTTGACATACCACCAGGGTCGTTTTTCTCAGGCCCGTCTTTCTTTTCTTTGCTCGTCACCGCACGCGTACACTTAGCTCTAGACACGTGTAGCGTCAGCTGAGCCTGCCCTGGCCACAACAACTTTAGTTTACGTTGTTTTTATTTGCCTCTTGTTTGTATGTTGCTTGGGGCGAGGAGCATGAGCCCTCATATGTGTAAGGGGGCGGTGACCTTGTCGCGAGTTTGTTGATTTGCTGCATGTACTGCCCAATTACAGGGCAAACAGGCGGCTATTCGCCGGCAGTAATGTAAAGGCGGAGCATCGGGTAATAAAAAGCGGCCCCGGTGTTCCGTCTGGCGTTCTGAACCGGGCTTAAGGTGTTCGGCACCGTCGGCTCTGCCGAATCTCGTAGGGTCGCCCTACAGACGGTTCATTTCCAGTACTTGTTTTTCTTTATTTCTTTGTAACATTTATGCTTGTAACTCTTCTTGTAAGTCTGTAAATATAAGTTGTCTTGATTTTCCTGTAAACTTCTCCAGCGTATCTCATTCTTCAAGCGACCAGCGAATCCAACGTTAATTCCTCCCACTTCGTTTATACCACCTCGGGTGGTGCGTCTCGGGCGCCGAGTGTGGAGTGTGGCTTTTCATCTTCAAAAGAACCTGAACTTTACTTTCTGCTTCTCAAGCAGCTCGAGCATGGCGCTACCAACTTCGACCTGGTAGGCTGCCTTGACGACCGGGCACACCGAGGCACTCTACGGCCCGTTCAATCGGACGCAACGTCACCGCGTGCACAGCGGCCGGAGCCTGCGCCTACTGTTGGAGCTCTTCCAGTTTACCAGTGGGCATATAGCGAATATGACGAATGCCAACGGTGCCTGAAGTATTTACAAGAAATAGCACCCTCTTGTCACGTTCACTCAACTGATACGGTCGCTGAGGCGAAGCACAACCAGAGGCAGCAAAAGTAATTTTGAGTGAATAAATAAAAATATAAATCTGCGTTTAATGAGAAAAACAGGGTTTGTTTTTGACAATGCAATACATAATCCTTCTATTCGTGGCGTTATCTGAATTCGTGTTCTGAGTGGTTGTGGTCCTTTTATGGCTTATTTAAGGCCAATTGTCTCAAGAGCTACTATATTTAAAACATTGGGGTTTGTTTAGTTTTAACGTGAAAACGTTAAAGAGCTCATTTCGCAGAGGTTCCGGAGTCGGTGTCGGCGTCATCGGCGGCGGCGTCTTTGGTTGTGAGCGAATAATCAACGTTGTCCGTGAGCGAAAATTCAAGGTAGATGCAAATAAAGATAGGAACCACAGGGCGTACCCACTTTCGCTTTCCTTGAAGCACGTTTAGGTCTCCACCGAGAAGTGAAGGCAGGCTAGCGATTGGGAAGGCGATACGAACACGGCCTGATTACGCTATCACGTTCTATTCTTGCTGCCGTCGCCTCCGAGAGACCGGCGCGCGGGGTGGTCGCATCATCTCTTGGAGGCGCTGCAATGGTCAGGCGTGGTTTTCCCATCGCCTCCGAGAGAGACGGATACGTGGCGTAGAAAAGTGCTGTTGAAGAGGGCGGACATCTTTATTTTACTATAGGTATGTTGTGCGTGCGTGCTATCGCTATCGCGTTCAACTCCTACAGGGGAAGCTTAAGGGTCTCTCATTTTTTTTTGTCGGCGTCTCTCCTTGTACCGGAGCTAGAATTATAACTGTATTTCATGTGTTGAAATTTCTGCATTTGTTTAGCACAGAAAATAATTTTTGGCATTATTTTTAAATAAAACTGCCAAAATTGGAAACTATTGCGCATGCGAACAACACTCTAGCTCAGTAGCTTTATATTGGTGTTTAGTTTACTCAGGTAAAAAGTCTCTCTTCTACTTTTTTAAAGTTGTGCTTGGCCCAAATGTAAAACAAAATGCCTTTCGAGATACTGTGGGTTAAAGAGAAAGGACAAATTTGTTCATTTTAGTTCAAGAAGATGTACTGAACACTCTAATTAATGGGAACCAGCGGTACAGTCATAATAAAAAATAGCGTTTTGCTTCTTTTCTTGTTTTCTTGGTTGCCTGACCTGTTTTGTCATATCTTCTACCTCTCTACTGGCAAAATATTGTCCACGGCGGATGATCTCACCCAACGCTGCGCCTTGGTGATATGCCAAACGGCCTAGAAAACGTTTACTCGGGCTACGTAGGCCTCGTTGAATGAGCAGTTTCAAATATGGCAGTTCTGAGGGCTTTCTTTACAAGGGACACGAGCGATTGTTATCTTTACGAGTGGCATCTTCCTCCGCATACTATGAAGACACAGGTACTCGTAAACATGATTTGTAGAAGCTCCACATCAATCAAAACGTAGCCATTGTCTCTACAGGTAACATTTTGTCCTTGCGGCGACGCGGAACTAGAATCAAATTTACTTGTTGAAGTGCTCGCAAGAGTGCTTCCGATCGCGTTTCTGCAAGCAGCTAAAGCGTGTTGATTTCCAATTATACAGTACCTTCTAAATAGCTTTTTTGACTTTGTCAATACAGAATATTCTTTGTCTCCGCAACAATATCAACAAAGGTGCAACTAAATAAAAATAAATGCGCAGAACCGCGTCTCCATGCGCGTCTTCCAAACACAAGGCAAGTGGACTCGGTGCAGTAAAAGCTCGGTAATTCGGATTTCACGGCACCGGAAAAAATGTCCGAATTAACCGAATGCCGAATTATCGAAAGTATCAAGAAAAGAATAAACAAATGTATGTTACATCAAAACACTGTCATTTTTTATGAATACGCATATCCTGTACTTATTTTGCATAAGAGCAGTGTAAAACTCACAATTTTCGTCATCATGCGACTTCGTTGATCAGTGCGACGACGGCGCCAGAATCCCGTGTTTAATTAACCCGGAACGTGCTCAGCATGCCTCCCTTATTACGTGCTGTCACCAGCGCCACAAGCACGTGAGGATTCTTCTTTCGTAGGTGAAATGGCCGGAAACTGATAGTTCGTCCATCATGATGTCGCAAACTGGTTTTATTCCAACATATCGTGCCACGGTCGGTATGCTGGCATAAAACATGCTGGAGGAAGCTGCTCATCTTCAACAGCTTCCGCCATGTTCGAGTTTTGTGACATTGCGCGCGCATTGCATCTAGTTAAAATGAGACTGCTGAGTGCCGGATCCCCATGTAGACAAAACCGTGATCAGTAACTAGTGAAGATAGCGATGCGGACAGTGTCGCCTCGTTTCGGTTGTCAGCGAACGCCATTTTCGCTCTTTTGCGTCGCAAATTTGCGGTGCTTCGCTCTCGGAGCGCTCCGAGGATCCTCCAAATTAACCGGGTTGCGGCCAAATGTGACCAAATTAACGAAAGTTTGATGCCATTAAACAACGCATATTCTGGCTGGGACCAGAGAACACGTCTGAATTATCCAATTTTCCCAGTTAACAAGAGTGAAATTAACGAGCTTTTACTGCGAATACCAGGCGTGTTAAAAGAACTGCACCATGCGCCTTTAGGTAGCCAGAGTACGTTTTAAAAACCTACTTAGCTCAGAGAAACTTCCTGATTAACAAAAAAAATCGCTTGAGGCAGAAAGCTCAGGTTCTACTCGGCTTGATAATGGGGGCGTGGCTGCTCGTCAGTTGGTCTCAAAAACCTCGTCCTATTGGCTCAATGAAAATGCGGAAATATGTGTGGGGCACTCGGTAATTTTATGGAAGGCCTTATCATTCCAAACAAGAAAAAGACATATTTTATTTTTTTGTAAGCTTCACCCTACCCTGTGTCCTCAAGAGAAGTGGAGCGGCGTATTTTGTGCAGTGAGTTTTTTGTACATGCCACTTTCTGTCGGAACCTATGAATAAGAGAATGTGTTTGTCGATTTATATTTGCCGCTATGTAGAATTTTCTTGCGGGTCCCTGCTATGTAAATTCTCACTGTAACATAACTTCATCGTATTGAATTTTGTAGAAGAATGGCGGGTGTGCAATTGCATTGTCACATCCCCAATATTTGACGTACAAAAGCCGTGTTATAAGCTATGTGGGGTTCAACATAGGCAGGACCAATCTAACCAAGAAATATCTATAAAAAATATCTATTTGCCTCCTCGAATATATTGTTATGAGACATTCTGACTTATGTTAACCGCATGACTGACAGTAGTCGCTCTAGCGTGCTGTCATGCAAGCGCTCCTGCAAATAGCACTTGAATAGATTTCATCGACAGGAATTATCAGATAGGCAGACATATGCAGCACTTGGCAGAAAATTATGACCACCTACTGCAGACCCACCACGCGCTACTCATTCCAGTGCTTCTCAACAGTCATCAATAATCACCTTTAAATGGATGGAATGGACGCAATGTCGATGGTTCGTTTGTTTAGGATAATATACTACGGAGCTCACTGTAACGTACCAAAGCTAGTTACTGTGAAAGCTTACATGGCTTTTTAGCTTCTCTAAAATATACTGCCAGTTTTTACACGCTTCAATTAGAAAAAAAAAGTTATTAGTTCTGTGGGCAGCAAACTATATCGTACAAGAAATCCGAAGCAATAGAACCTTCATTAATTGCTTGTTGGGGCATTCGAAGCATTTCACTGCAATTTATAGCGACGCACTCTCAAGGGAAATCAATTCATAAGTCTGCACGGAATTCGGATTTTAATAAAAGAAAATACCGTTAACATTCCATACATGACAATGCTGTGATGAGTCCTCGCGGTATGTGTGAAACCGATGTGTGTTGGCATCCTTACGTGAAAGTAAGAATAGCCGGAGAAATTTTTTTAGAGACCCATGCTTGTGCATTTAAAATGCTTACGTACTGCGTGAACCAACGAAAGAATCAATAAGCTAGATGAGTTCTGTAATATCAAAACGTTGCGTAAGGCAACCAATAAAAACGCACCGCTGATCACATCCTCGTGTGTCCTTGCCTACATTTTACTGAAATCTACGTATTTTTCTAGTTTAAAAGGCTAGAAACCAAAATATCATGCCCACCTGACGAACATGCCCCATGATTTCTCCATCATCTGGATCTTTCCTGGGATGTTCAGGCAAATCTGAAAAACAAGAACATTTACATGCACACATACATTACAGACCACCCTGAATTAGTAAGTTATATAAATTAGGAATGTGTCTTGGAACTTCCGGGCAAATGTGAACCGAAGTATTTGCACCAAGAGACTATTCCCAAGCTTCTTACAGAAAATTAGCGCAGCTGGCACTAAGTCGCGCAAGGCTGGGTCACAGCAGAGCTGGTTAGCGCCTAACTGACCCTGGCTTGGCTAGGCTTTTACCCTCTCACCTGTCTCTTTCTCACCCTTTGCTATACTATAGGCGCGGCTGCCGCATTTTCGATGGAGGAAAAATTGCTCGAGGCCAGTTTAGTTACATTTAGGCGCACGTTAAAGAACTCCAGGTGGTCAAAATTTCCGGAGCCCTCCACTACAGCCTTTCTCATAATGATACCGTGGTTTTGGGACGTTAAAGCCCGACAATTGTGTAATAATATTGGTATACTATACTATAGATGTCTATGCTTGCTTTCTTTTTTTTACCTTTTTTGTGTCTCTGTCTTTCTATCTCTTTTTTTTTTCTATGTGAATTTCTTTCTCTGTCTTTCTATCTTTTTCAGCCTTTCCTCCCTTTATATCTCTCTTTTTTCTCTATCTGTATATGTATTTATTTCTGTATGTGCAGGCGTTATCTAACCTCTCTTTTCCGCTCCTCGACCATAACAGCTCTGCTGTAAAACTCTTATAGCGTGTATGTGCCGCAGATATTGGCCAAATCCCCCTACTCACCACAATGATCCACTAAAATTAACGGGCGGCAAACACCGATTAGGGGCCGCAAAAGTCAGCTTCGCTTAACCACCTGTACTGCGTGCTTGGGCGGTGATTGAGCGCGTGCCGGTTCATGATGATGATAATTTCCTATCTTCGACACACGGCAAACCTCGACCTTAACAGCTCTGCTGCAGAATGTGAGCCGCTCGCACTAGTCACGCAAGGTTGGACTAACAGCAGAGCCTGTGGCAGATTTAGATCATTAGCAAGGTCTTAATTAGCATAATCGTAAATGGCAGGATTATAATTAGCATGATCTTCATTAACAAGGTGGTTCCATTCCTATCTGTTTCTTGCCTGTTATCTCATTTTTCTTCCGTTTATCTGTTGTGTGCCTCTCTTTTGTTTTTCTTCAGACGGCCACGCATTCAAGAAAGGCCTACCTTGCACATCTATCGTGTTAACCTCAATGGGCGTACTGTTCACAGGGCTTATTATCCGCAATATTACTAGGCGATACAGGAAAATGTATTATACATGCTCTAATTGTCCTCATTTCTCGAATGTGTGTCGTCAAGAGCAAACAGTAGTTATCGTCAATCCTAAGATTAAGAAGAGGACGAAGTGAGTGCGCGCCGGCCTTGTTAGAGCGCTGCAAGCGCTAGGTGCAGCTATGCCAGGTTATACCCAGGTGCAAGGTGACGCGAGATGCCATATAAGGTAGAGGCCGTTCATGATGATGATTGTTTTCTGGTGACGCGAACCGGCGCAACGAAGAGCTCAAACAGCTCCGATGTTAAATATATTTCTTACGTGAGTTTTCTATGCGTAATGCCACTTTGTAGGTACAACATAGTTTCCTGTTATATTCAAAAACGTCACGGTTTTTATTCATTGCATGTAAGTCAGTATTTGCTGGTACACTGACAAACCCATAGCATGGAGCGAGCCACTGTGACTTTGAAAACTCACAGTTGGTGGTCCGATTCTGTAGACCTTTCTTCAGCTTCTAAAGTGACAGCGACATTTTAGGGCTTCTTAAATTTTTAATGCCGGTCAATTTTCGCGTTTGAGGAGGCGTCTAAGGCTCTCGCTTAAAAAAAATGTCAAAACCCTATAAGGGACGAATGAAGTGACGAAACCAAACAGCCGGTATCTATATGTACGGTTATAGTTGTTTAGAGTTATATTTGCTGAAAGGATGTGCCACGAGATCAGAATTTCATCTGTATATCTAACGCCGGACATTCCAAACTATATAAGAGACTGATTATAAATGACTGCGTTAAGAATTCTTTGAGGAAACCATGTGCCCAAAAACCCTAGTTACAACCATGAACTAGTTTTTCAGGGGCAGGTTACCTGAAACAGCCCGGCCACGGCGGCCTGGTGGTTATGGCGCTCTACTGCTGACCCGAAGGTCGCGGGATCCCGCGGCGGCTGCAATTTCGATGGAGGGTAAAACGTTTCAGGCCTGTGTACATAGATTTATGTGCACGTTAAAGAACCCCAGGTGGCCGAAATTTCCGGAGCCCTCCACTACGGTACCTATCATAATCATATCGTGGTTTTGGGACGTTAAACCCCAGATAATATTAGTCACCCGAAAAAGCGGTTGACTTATTTAGCGTAAGATCCCTTTCAGAACATAAGGCTAAGCAGTAATATTATACATCGCTCCCAAATATACAAAAAAAAAATTCACAGCATATCCACGGGTAAATGATGAAGAGCTTGGACGAAGCTCCCGAAGCAATCATGGTTACACCGTGAAATCTTCAGTGGTTTCGCCCAGCAGTAATCAAGGCGATAGCCCAGTACATCATCAAAGACGTGACAGAAACTGTATATACTTATACAAGAAATTTTATTAATCGTAAGTGGTAGCTAGACGTGGCTTCCGTTCCCCCTTCATTATAACGGCTTTAGGGTCGGTGAAGTGATGGATCGGTGATGGATCGTAGAGGGATGTTTGCAAAGACGAAGTAGTGGGCAGTTTGCAAAGCATCGGTGATGGGCTGGTTACGCCTTACGCCGGACGCCGGACGCGTGACAAGGTTAGACTAAGAGGATCTTGGCCCCTAAAATAAAATGAAAATCCACGGCATATCCACGGGGTGGATGATAATGAGTGGGGCGAAGCTCCGGAGGAAATCATTGGTAAAACCGTGAATCTTCCGTGTATCGCCCCATGAATCATCATATAAACAGTGAGAAACACCGTGTACATATTCCTCTTGCCGCTGTTTTCGTGCCGCCTCGGCCTTGCGCTCTCGTACGGTAGGGTCCAACGCCGTTGCCGATCGGCGCTCGCCCGTTGCCGATCGGGCAAGGTGGCTACATACTACTACTACTACTACTACTACTACTACTACTACTACTACTACTACTACTACTACTACTACTACTACTACTACTACTACTACAGAGGAGGGAACCACCCACACCCTAAGGAGCTGTGTCCCTAAAACAGCGGTAATTCCTTACATTGAAATGCTATCGCACAACCTAAAGGCACTCCGTGGTCCTTTTCCAACTATTTCTTGAAGGACATAGCTGAATCGATTTCCGGAAGTTCTTAGAATCCGTCAAGTATGATCGATGTTAAAGGGATTTGTCGGAAGGATCCGAGCGGCTTTATAAGGAGGCTGTATATTGCTAGAGTTCCGCATATTTTTTGTGTGCGCGGCAAGAACGTCTGCGATCCGATAACGTGAGGGACCGAAGTGATCCGGCTCTCCGAGGTGGCGGTAGTCGTCCATGCCATAGCACAGTAAAGTAAAGGAAACCAGGAGCTGCGCAGTAGCAGATTTCACTTCTGTTCTGCAGTTGCTAGCATAAGGCCACGCATATTGGCCTTATCCTAGCAACTACTGGATAAAAAAAAACTGTAGGACAAAAAAAAAAGAGGATGACCTTATTTTTGGGTCTGGCGGTCCCATGCTGCCAATTTCCCGTACGGTGGGTGCCCTCCCAAGCGACTATGAACTTGGGCGTGCCGAGCACCAGGCCGGAAGTGCACTTGTACCTATTTTACCAGTAGGTACGCGGCGGCAGCACTTCTCTGCCTCCCACAGCAGCGGCGGATGCTCAACTATTTCACCAAGGCTTGTTGGGATTAAGGTGCACCTAGGGGTCTTTACAGAACCTTACGGGGCAACCTTTCGAGATGAGTACCCAGAAACAACCGAGCGCCAGGTCGGTGTACTCCACTACCCCTTTGGAAAAACCGGTGGCTTCCCGGTCGGCACTGGGAATTGAACCCGATACCTCCCGCATTCAAAGCGAACGCTCAGCCATGTAGCCACCTCTGCGGTAGCTACATGGTTGAGCGTCCGCTTCCAATGCTGGAGGTACCGGCAACGATTCCCAGTGCCGACCGGGAACCCACCGGTTTTTCCTAATGGTATGAGGAGTATACCGACCTGCCGCTCAGTTGTTTCTGGTTACTCATCTCGAAAGATTGCCCCATAAGGTTTTGTAAAGGTACCTGGGCGTACCTTAATCCAAACAAGCCTTGGTGAAATAGTCAAGCATCCGCTGCTGCTGTGGGAGGCAGAGAATTGCTGCTGTCGGGTACCTACCGGCAAAATAGGCACGAGCGCACTTCCGGCCTGGTGGTCGGCAGAACGAAGTTCATAGTCGCTTGGGAGGGCACCCACCCTGTGGGAAATTGTCGGCATGAGACCACCAGACCTAAGAATAAGGTCTCTCTCTCTCTTTATTGATCCTTATGCTTATTCTTAAGCTTTACTATGTGCTAGGCGTGGCCTTATCCTAGCATATAGTAAAGCATTGGGCCCATCAGGAAAAAAATAGCCGATGATTACGATACTGCCTAATGCAAATTCTGAGCGCAGCATCGTGTTTGGGAAACACCAACTGTGTTTGAAGTTTTGGCTATCCGCAGTCGTAGCAATGTAGCATTCGTTGCATCTTGCCACAGAAACTGCCAGCGCTCGAATGCTACACACACCACTCTGTGCATAGCAGCTGTCACGAACTAAGCGAAACGCCGACAGCCCCATTACGACAAGCGAATCCAGCCACAGTGCACGCACCAGACCTGCATGCTCATCAGTTCCGACAGGGGGGACAACGCACGGGACGGAGGAAGAAAGCGAGGTTACAGGCCAGTGGCTCGTGATATCGACAAACTCCGTGTTTGCTCTCGTCCTCCATCGCTCTTTCGGTTACGCCCACGCCAACGGCGACGCCGCTCAACGCGGGAACGGGCGTACAAAAGCTGCGCTCTAAAACGAAGTGAACAGCAACGGAAATCTCAACGGTGCCGGCGAGTGGCAAAGCTTAATAAAGACCATACACGAAGCGCCAAGCGCTTGCGGCAAACCAGACAAGGCTACGCATGTCGCGAAGCAGAGAATGCGGCAAAGACACCGAATTACCATGCTGCTCAAATGGGAAACCTAAAGGGCGCGTATGATAAATTCAAATTGTATCTCGACAACTATTTCGGATTTTCCCCGACGGCGACTGCAGCCCTCTCAGAACTAGAGTACAACAAGTAGGCGTGGTAGGTCAATCGCCGCTGGTGCTGCACTTTCAGCAACACATCGGCAACATGTTGGAGGAACACCCAGGGTGGCTTAGAGCCGGACGTGGTGTGGCGGCGAATGGCCTCGCGGGTGATGTATGTTTGTACCTTTGCTCAAAATCTTTACACTGGAACTTTAAATGGCACACTTGCTTCATTTTAGCGCGTCGTCCCGTGTCCATTAATTCCTTCTGTGTACCGTTGTATCGCGCCCCTCTGCGTATCATTTTGCGGCTTCCGTCCGCGAACAGAAAAATCACGTGAGCTCCTCCGAGTTAGCGATCACGTCATATGACGGCATAATTAATTTTGAAGCAATAAATGGGGACCGCTTGCACATACTATGGAGCGGGGGAAGAAGCTTATGTATTTGAAAAAGCCCCGAGAATATAGAAATAAATGAAGAAATAATCATGACAGGTTCGTACTAGTGGCGACAAGCCTGAAGGGAGAGCGGAGCTGGATGGCTTTCCTTGTTTCTCTCTATTTTTTCTCTCTTTCTTTCTCTGTCTGTTTGTGTCTTGAATCTATTTTTCGTACCTGGTGAGCACGGGCGTGGCTCTGCGGTAGAACTTTTTGTACCTGTTTCTATTTCTTTCTTCCTCTTTCTCGATCTTTCTATCTTTATTTCTCTTTCTTCCCTTTCTTTCTCTCGCCCTCTTTCGTTGTTTCTCTTTATTTATCTCTTTCTTTATCCTTCTGCCTTGCTCTCTGTTTTTTCTATCGCCTTTTGGTGTCTGTTTCTCTCTCTTTCACTCTCTTTTGCTGTGTTTCTATCTTTTCATGTCTTGATTTCCTATATATCTTTCTATTTTTTCTCTTTCTCTTTCTTTCTATTGCTTGCTTTCTCTCTCTCTATTTTCTCTTTTTCTTTCTTTATATCTCTTTCTTTGTCTTTCTCTCTCTCTCTTTCACGTGTTTCACGTGTTCCACTTCACCGAGCAGAGTTTTTGTTTAAAGCTTGCACCTGCTGTACTTCGTAGTGAGGATTGCACAAATCCTGTGGCGGATACCGACTTGTGGAGTTTTGCGGGACAGAGAGCAAGTTACCGATAGCTTTTGCCCCGCCACGGTGTTCTAGTGGTTATGGCGCTCGACTGCTGACCCGAAGGTCACGGGATCGAATCCCGGCCGCGGCGGCTGCACTTTCGATGGAGGTGGAAATGTTTGAGGCCCGTATACTTAGATTTAGGTGCACATTAAAGAACCACAGGTGGTCGGAATTTCAGGAGCCCTCCACTACGGCGTCTCTCATAATCATATCGTGGTTTTGGGACATTAAACCTTAGATAATATTATTATACCGATAGCTTCAACTGCTTCGATGTCAAAACAAAATGGATTCCCTTGATGGGGCTGGTTTCGAACTCGGGACTCCACTCTCCGATGGCGACAGTCTTACCCTTCGGGCACACACACATGCTTGCAGCAAATGAATAGAAAGAGAATATTATTGCGTTGTACCCATGGTGCAAAACAAATGTAAAAAGAGAGAGCTTTCTATCAAGGCTTCATTGACTTCGAGGCGGTTGAATAAAAGCCCTCTCTAAGAGATCGTGTAAAGAAGGCAGCTACGAGGCTGCGGCAGGGACAGCGTGCTTTGCACAGCCGGGTGTGGTGACACGCGCTTTAGTCAGAATGAAGGCCGCTTCACTCGATGTGGCGGCCACGCATCCTTAAGCCAGCGTTTTGTTGGATTACGCCAAGTTGGATGCTAAAGAAGTTAGCTGCCAGCCTTACATCGAACGACATTCCAATTTGTTGCTGTAGCATTCATTGTTCCGACTTTGCGGCGAATGTGCAAAACTATTTTACAGCATAAGCTATTAGGAGGTCACATTAGGGACCTTGTTGGTGGTGATGGCGTCCGCTACCGCCTCCTCCGCGCAGATGTCCGTCGCAGCTATCGCGCAGAATGAGAAAAAGGGGGTATGATCCGGAATGGAACCCAGGCATATTCTCCGTAGTAGTGAAGTCTTCTACCACACAGCTACACCTGTGCTTGAAAATGCTTCGAAAAAAACCTTATGGAGGCGTTTTGGGAGAAGGATCACGTTAACAGATGTAATATTGCGTGGCAGAAGCGTAGAATCACACCAGGTGTCCCAACTAAAACCCCTGAAACTTCACAAAGTGGCGACCTCCATTCTTCCTCGGTTCTGCTTCCTCGACCATGGCGCCGCCTACCACTGTCCAGCTTAGCATACGACGTCGCATTGAGTAAATACGCGCATAACCAGATGCTACGCTTGAAGCAGTTCCGCTTGCCGCCTAGATGAGCGCATCTGTACTTTCTTTTTTTTTTAATTTCGAGAGTTTGCCCAACGGTATACATAGTTAAATATACAGATAGAGGCCGGCTTCCGCTATATACATCAACAATGCTCTATGGTGGGGCCCATAGAGCCACAACTCATAATCCGGTGGCCTTGCTGGATGAAAGCCCACAGTTCTGAGATAGCGCCGCCGTATCTGATTCAGGCCAGGGCATGTCCACAACAGGTGCATGATTGTAGCCGCGGACGCTTCAGCGGTACAGAATGGGCAAGTATCCCCAAATGGTCTATGCAGATGTTGTGGCCAGGCATATGTGACCGACTTCCTGCACATAATTTCTCTCTAGCACTTCATGCAAATTTGTTAACTGCACTCTTCTGTTGCCTAAAAGCGAACGCCTTAGATGCCTCATCAAACGCAAAAAATAACCGTCGGCAGCGTCATCATGACGTCATCATAATGTCACATGACATAAGAATCATTATCACGTGATTATGTGACGTGATCATGACGCCATAGAGTCACATCATATCATGACATCGTCGCTTGGGCAAAAGTTGGCCGATCATGGAAGCAGTGCGAAGCCAGGTGAGGTGCAGAAAGCTTGCAATGCATCTTATCCTGAAGGCAGTGCAAAACCACGTTACGTGCAGAAAGCAATCGGAGGGGGGGGGGGGGGTAGGAGCAATACCTCGACTGAGAAGAAAAAGAAGAAGATGGCTTTCGTCTTTGAGTCGTCTTAGGCTGATTCATAAGGGGCCATGTGAGTTTTGTAGCGTAAGCTACATTTGCCTTGCCGGAGCCGATTTCGCGTGGAGGGTCATGACCCGTGCTGCGCATGCGCAAGGATCAGTCATGTCACACAGCTGGGTCACCGCAGCTGGCATCTCACGAGCTCTCCGACACCGCCGCGCGCGGCTCGCAGCTGCTGGTCTGCGCGTTCGGGAGGAGTGGCGTCGTAGGCGCGGCAGACACGCTGGCCCCGGCGCGCGCGCAGACTCCGCCACTGCCGCGCGCGGCTCGCCGCTGCTGGTCTGCGCCGCATTCGAGAGGAGTGACGTCGTAGCCATAGACACAGTGGCGCCGGCGCGCGCGCAGCTATTCACCTTCACTGCGCAGTCACCGTCTGACACTGCGCTGGGACCGCTCGATAGCGCCTCTGACTGGCGTTTGCAGGTGGGTAACGTCATGGAGAAGGAGAGCGCAAATGCTTCTCGACGGCGCAGAAGAGCCGAGAAGCTTATCTCATCGGATCCCGAAGTAGTTGCCTGGCAATTAGCGGTTCAGCGTACGAAGGATGAACAGAAGAAGGCTAATAATCCCAGACAATATGGAAAGCTAAGAATAATCAGCTGAACCTTTGCTAACGCTACGTATATCCTGGCATAGCCGAGCTAAGCCACTGCAATTTTTTTTATAAATATGATGCATAGAAGCTGTCTAAAGGAGCGTCACACTGGTCCCCCAGAAATCGGGCAGCGTCTTCAACGCTGAGAGAGGACATTCAATATGATTTCTATTTCAGGAACACTTCGAAAACACAGATGACGGAGAGCGCGTCGGTCTTCGCTACAGTGACATGACCAGCTGTGACCATTGGATACACGATAACAGATTCCACAAGACACTGCTTCACTTCATATACAACACCGGCCTAACGGCGCACATCTACTACACATATACACACAAAATATTGTGCCTTCGCGGCAAGTCTATGTCACAATAACACAAAAAAGAGCGCGCCCGCATGATGACGATGGTTTCTTGTTTACATCGCGAGCCGAATAAACAGTGGGCTTAACAGCTCTGCTGTAAAACTTTAACGTCTTGCGCTCATTGGTTAATTGAACGCTCCCCTTGCAGATTCTATTTGAGTAACGTCCGCGTCATTCAATGGCTCACAGGCACTTTCGTAGTTCCTGAGAACGATGACTATGTGCAAGCACCTGCACATACTTCAGCGAATTCATGGAACGGTTTCTTCTTACATTCTCTCCTCTCTGTCTCTCATGTTTCTATTTCCCTTTTACCATTCCCCAGTGCAATGGGGCAAACGAGACGTTTTTCTGGATACTCTCCTTACACATGAATGAATCACTTCCAAAGCGCCTTCGAGGACTCTTAAATAAAACGTACTTAAATAGTACTCACAGCTTGCAAGCATCATTCCAGGGTGCATGAGTAAGACAAGTGTGATGGTCCAATAAAATTCTATTGCCATCCTTTATTACTGAAAACGCAATTCTGAAAAAGTGATCATCATGAGAATCATATACTACCCTTGACAAACATTACAGTTAACGACGCTTAGCCGAAATGAAGAGATAATTTTTTATATAGTTTGCAAGGGTAATAGTTTCCTAACGGGGCGGCCAATACAGATCCATGGCTTTGCGAAGGCAGTTGTCCTAGCGCATTGCACACAAAGGTTTCATTGACAAACAGAAACTAAGCTTCGCGCTCGATTACCTATTCCAAAAGAACGTCATGAACCCCATTTAATGTCACCTATCGCTTCTATCCTTGCGCTAATATTATGAGGCGGTGGCGCTCTCTCTTGCACTCAAGCAAGTGGACCGTCCCAACAGCAGACGACGATGCACGCCGACACGCCGAGAACCTAAGGTACTTTGCCCCTAAAATAGAAGAGGCTTTGGCCCCAGTGCCCAGCGCGACACTAGGCCCATAATCAGGCTGGACACTGGAAGCTTATGCGCAGTGGCACTGCATTTATCAATAGGAAACCACCATTAATCAAGAACGGTGTTTGGGTCAGATAAACAACTCGGCACGGGCTGCTGCCAAGTGCCGGCATCGCGTTCCATAGTCTGCTAACATTACACAGTAAGCCACGCTAGCCCGCCCGGGAACCACACGGACAGAGAGCGATCGTGATTCATCACGTGCGCTAAAGGTCATGACGTGCGCTGACCTAAGGTTTTTCCCCGTGCCACCCGTGCATGTGTCGCTTCCAGAGTGCTCGTCGGGACGAAATGAAGGAAAAAGAGTTTTTGTTTCCGTGGCATACAAACAAAAACTTTCCCATTATGGATAACGCGCGTGGCATCAATGGTCTGGCATGGAATATCGAACAAAATATTCAAAACACGTTCTTTTCTTATGGCTATTGTTGTAAATGATAACGTTGAAAGTGATAAGTTATTATAAGCAAGTTTATTTTACGTAGACCAAATATCTGATTTGAGCATTTCGAGTTCACTTGGTATTTATAACGATAAGCTGGGCTCTCTGCATTGTCATTCATATTGAACGAAGAGCTAAGCGATGACAGGACTCCGAACTAGTACTGAAATAAATAACCTGCATGTCTGAACAATTGAGCTAAAGATAGCGCATTTTCCATAGATGATACTTACCACTGTCGACTTCTCTCTCGAGCTGTCAAAGTACCTCAGCTTCTCAAATTGTCCTGTACAACTCTAAGCACAAATTCGGTGTCTTTATATAACGAGCCAGTAAGCTTCTGGCGCGTGAAAAGAAAAGGAAAACACAACGTAATAGACAATGTCGGTCGAAACAATTCTAGGTAGACTTCATTATCGCGCAAGTCTTTGTTTCGCTTGGAAAATGTCAATGACGTCAGGCACAAATGGAAGTGTAATTACGAGAAAAATGTGCTTTGTAATCCCATTTTATTGCGATAGCAATTATATGGACAGTCTCGGCTGGATTTTGCCGTCGCCGTCGTCGCCGTCATGCACCGTATATGTATAAGTATGTATATATATACAAAGGCCCCAAAGAAAAATAATTCAGAAAAATGCTTCCGAAGCGCGGAATCGAACCAGGGACCTCTTGCTCCGCAGCGAGTGGCGCTATCCACTACGCCACGAAACGCAGATCCTCCACGCAGCTAACGGCGAGCGTTATATACACAATCTTTACCGCTGGACGGACTCAGAGACGACAGGCGATAATAAGCGTTTCTTCATTACCAGCGAGATGGAGCTAGGAGCGCGACTGGCGCATTTAAAGGGGCGCTGCAACACTTTTTGAGCAGGGTCAAAAAGCGCTGCCAATCGGTAGTCGAGGCTCCCGAGAACACGCGAGCCAAATATTATAGCGAAGCGAGCGGCCTGGAATTTACAATTAATTCTCAAAGTCAGCTGAAAATCGCTCCCTCTTCTCTCGACAAATGATGTATTAGTCCGCAATATATGACGCGATTGTCGGCAGTTCCAACATTGGCTGATGTTATAATCACGATAACACCCTCATTATTACCTTGGTTGTTAATTTTGAGTTCAATAAGTAGATAATATGTATGTTTATATTGTGTTATGCCGTTAACACACCGAACAAACATTAATATTAGCACTTCCGGTCTCACCGACAACTCGTCTCCTCGTAGTTGCGTGGTTGCGTTTTCGTCACCATGTGCAGTGCCGAAATCATGAATATTTCTGTGCTTTTGACCATCGCCGGTTGCCGTTGAGAGTGGCAGCCATTCGAGTGTTGCCTCGTCAGCTGGAAACTGCATCGTCGGCACGTTCTCACGACCGACCGAGGCAGCGGTGCAGCATTTCTTCGATAACAATGCTGGCGCCGGTTAGCTTAGGATACCTGTGTTCGCTGTATGGCGAGAGTCCCGTTCGCGGTCTGTTCAGTATGTCATCGAGCCGTACCTCGGCGTATCCTCCCCGTAGTCTCAGGTTCCCGAGAAACCGCGACACAGCAACCAAGCAGACTCGCATTTTCACGGTAGCTGCAGACAGCCGGGGGATGGGTCCGCGCCGGCCCGATGCCCCACGATCCTTTCTTCTAGTCTTTAGTTCTTTGTTGTCAGCCCGCACTCGCTGTGCGCCCGCATTCGAAGAGCAAACAGCATCGAAGTACCGCCACTGGGAGAAGGGTGCACGCAGCTTTGCCGTGTTGAATACGATTCAAGCGCGAGCAGTGCGACGAGGCGGTGTATCGGAGTGTGGGTCGAAACTCATTTCAGCTGCATTCGTTCCAGACGCGCACGCAAGTTTGCGTCCACGGTTGGCAGAGCGATCAAAACACTACGGCAGTTCGAGGTGGACACCCAACATTACCAAACCGACTCGCAGTTTTCAAGCACGCGCGATGCACAGTGCCATGGGCTCCGCTGCTCGACGACGACCGCGCGAGCCGACCGGAAGTGGCGCCACAGACCACGTGGTTGCGCCGAGACGCCAGAGAGAAAAAAATGAAGAAAAAAAAAATGGCGCCGGCGCTTACGTCGCCTCCTCGCACATCCCCCCACCCTCCCCTTCACGCCGCGCGCAGCTTTCCGCGCGCTCGCTGCGTTGAGTTGAGGGAGAAAGCTGCGGAACGTGATCTCTATAATTTGGTAACACCACTTAGACTTGACGGATTCGAAAAAATTTTGCGGCTATGACTCGTGAAGTGCCATACGTCAATAATGAGACTATTCCAATATAACTTAAAAAGGTGTTGCAGGGCCCCTTTAAAAGTCGTCGGCGAGCTCGCTCACTTCTTAATTGCGCAGGGAGAATCTTGCCCTTCCGCTGTCTGCTCGCGCGGTGTTCTCGTGGTGAGGGGAAGAGGAATGTTTCACGCTTTCACCGTGATGTCCGCGCTCATGTTACGGAGCGTACGAAAGTCACTCGAGCTCAAGGGACGCCGCTAAAGGAACAAACAGAAGATGAGCGCGAACTATCACGTGTCACAGCTCGACGCTTGAAGCACGCTAGTTTCCTTCGCTGCTTCGGCCGCTTTTGCAACAGAAGCGCTGTTCAAACTGAGAGTGTCCATTGGCGAGCCTCACTTCGTATAGTATTAATTTCTTGCTATCGCATTCATTGCTTCGCCCTTGTGGCGAAACTGTGACTTTTTTGTTTTGTGTTTTTCTTCCTTACATACAGTCAATAAATTAGCTTTGTACTTCGGGTCCTACCTGTGACTCTAAAGAGGGTATCAGTATTACCATGCACTAAGACATAAAGAAAATGGTGATCATCTAACGCAACAAAACTAAGGGTACGTCGATTAGAGTGGGATCAGCGCCAGTTATCAACTCTTAATTACATTTAATTAGTTAAGTGTGCGAAGTCATCGGACAAGCGAATTAATCTATTAGTAGTGGAAATATCAACAAAATACTTTCAGTCAGTTAAAGAGAATTATAGAGTAGGCCTAACTGCAGTGGTCTAGGCAATGAAATAAAGGCTTCGACGGACACCCGGCTAGTACAGAAAAAATAACATTGAAAAGTCATAAGATCTATTATGAGTTTGCCTAAGAAGATTGGAAGGCAAACGCCATCTTGTTTTTATTCTCAGTTGATTGCATTAAGCCTCCCCTCCCGTCCACCCTCACCCCCCCTGAGAGCTTTCTGCACACGCAGTATTATTGCCCTGCCTCCGGGATCGGCCCACCTTTGGCCCAGGGACCATGTGATGTGACATCACGTTATGTGACGTCATGGGATGTCATAATCACCTCACAAATTTTGGAAACCTGGGACGTTGTGATAACGTCGCATGGTGACGTTATCACATGATAATTTTTTGCTTCATTCGTGAAGACGGCGCCGACGGTCACTTTTCGCGTTTCATGCGAAGCAATGAGCAAGTGGTTGTCTATGCTACATTTTTTGTCTTTGAGCCAAGCGTTACGAGGTGGATCGACGTTTTTTTGTAAGCCTAGTAGTTGTGTGCACATCGTGGCTTTCCCAGGCACGTCGACTACGCTGGTGTTTAGGGTAAGTTATTGTCTTACGTGGCGTCAGCACTCCCTCCATAGCACAGATGTCAGTATTATCGAAAGGAAGTGCACTTTATGGTGCGATGATGTGAATATCATACGTAACTTTCGTTAGCGTATTCTTCCGGGGCCGAGCAACCTTTGAACATAGCATGCTGAATCATAGGAATACCAACGTAATCTTTACTAGGCTTCTATAAAACCCGGCATGACGCCTGTGTCATAGGAGAACATATGTAATGTTTATTGCTTTGTTCTAAAATTAAATAACCAGCACTGCAATAACAATTGACACTGCACCCACATTACGTCTGCACAAGGTCTTTTTCCAAAGCAGTGTACTGGAATAATGGGTAGTGGGGACCTGGCTTGGAAAGAGAAAACGACGACGGATTGGCGATTCCGCATCTTAACGCTGCAAACTTTTTTAAAATTTTACAGCTTACCGGCTAGAAGATCTGAATACGCCTTTATCAGCGACCCCGACTCCTTCTTTCTTGCCCATTGGCCACGATTTCATACACCCCAAATAATTTTTGTAAAAAAGAAACTGGACAGCATTAAGGTCGACATTAGAACGATAATGGAAACTATTGGCTCATATAGTAATATTACGATAGAATATGATGAAATCGCCCCCCCCCCCCCCAATCTAAGTTCCTATCTCTCAGAGTTTAAATGCAAAGCATTTCTTAGCGAACCTTTGGCACTGAGCGTTTCTATCCCTATATCTATCTATCTATCTAGCCGCCTACGTCTGGGTGCTCTCATGATCGCCTCCTTAACTTGGTGCATACCAAAATTGGCATGGGAGGGTAAGAGGATTTGACGAATATGTCTGCCTGGTGATGACATGAATAACGTGAAAATCCTGTCGCGTACATCGTCAAACCCTTTCCTGCAGACACGTGTGGCACATACCCGTTTACCACGGGCCGCGGTCTACGGGTGTGCGCCACAGGTGATTGACAGTTTATATCTACCCAGGAACGGCAAGAACACACATTTGTAACTTAAATGCGAGAACGTGAAGAAAAACCGAGATCGGTAGCATTGACCCGACTGATGGAAAGAATGAAAATTAGGATCCCAGCAGGAATCGAACCCAAACTTTCTGCGTGGCAATCAGGTATTCTACCACAGAGCCATGTCTGGTCAATAAACTGGCTTGTAAAAACAGCCTAAGCAGGCGCAATATCGGTGCAACCTCAATTGTGGTTGTGGTGCTTGCTATCATTTTACAAGAAAGCAATAAACACTACATGATTTTCCTACGATGCGTACTCCTACGATACAGGCGTCATATCAGATTAACGTCTGTGGTTCCAGTGTTGGCTCCGCTTTTATAGCAGTCTAATAAACAATACATTTGTATTCCTATGACTCAGCAAGATATAGCGAAGCATTGCTCGACCCCGGAGGAATATATTAACGAAAGTTACATATGATATTCACATTACCGCATCGTAATGTGCACTTAGTCCGCCAGAACGACGCAGTGTCCTCTTCATTTCTTTCGAGGCTCGGCGATGGCCTCATGCTGACCGAGGATGGTGCCAGATTGATTGACAGCCGCTTTGTAGACTTGGCTACGGAGGCCACATACGCCCAGGTAGTCTAGGAATGCAAGACTGATGTTGGTCTACGTAGCACTATCCAGGCCTACCAGCCTCGACGGCTTGTACCTCACCAACGCAAAGGGTGACTTCTGGTTCCGACAAGTCGCCGGCTAATAGAGCCGGCGACAGACAACTTGTCGATGAAATGACCGAGGCATCCACGATTTCCAACAGCTGTACTATACCTCATACTTCACTACGCATGGGCCCCTCGTCACAGCTATTATACGACCGTATCCGATAACAAGTCATGACCAGCTGCTGGTGCTCACTGATCACGGCGATGATGACATTCTTCAAGAACTGTCAAGAACTTCTTCCACACATGCACACGGGTTCGGGAAACGTGCGTGCGTTCTCCATCATAAGGGACAAGTATAAGCACTACATATCAGCTTAGCTCTTCTGGTGTTGGCAATACCCACGTTGCCGTTGGCAGCGTTACGCAACTGTAAACAACTGCTTATATAACATATATACGGCTCTTCAACATACGTGTGCGTATAAAATTTATACAAACCTTTAGCGTCATTTTGTAACGTATCGCTCAGTAAAAACATTACGCCACAGTCACCTTCGCGCCTCATGCTTCGCATAACATCGACTCCCACGGTACGTGGGATCTGTCTATTTTTTTGAATAACAAGTTAAAAGATTACTTGGTTCATGCAGAAACAAAAAAACATAATAGCCACAGATGCTTCTGGGAATAATCAAAAGGCAGGCGTAGGAATTGCTTCCGATTTGCTTGGCTGGTCATTCTCAGTGAGGCTGCCAAATTTTACTCCTGTTTTTGAGGCTGAGCTCTTGGCTATTATTTTGGCGCTTCGAAAACTGCCTTCAACCGAAAATAGTGCAATCATAATAACAGATTCTCTTTCGGTATGTGCAGCACTTACAGCTTCAGAACATTCGCGAGCCCTAATGACTTTGCGCGCATTAGTACCGCCACAGTTGAAACTCCTATTATTTTGGGTACCAAGTCACTGCGGGTACAATAAATGAATTGGCCGATTCTTTAGCCCGGGCTTCCCTCGATGGACCAATAATTACGGTTCTCCCAGAAGCAGAATACATAGCAGCGATCAGATATAGAAAATTAGCAATTTGTACAGATATGATGGAAACTATAACTACGTGGACAGAATATCAACACCTTAAATTTCCATGGAAACCTAAGTGGAGTCAATCTCGAAAGTTTGAGGTTATTATTTCGAAATTTCGATGCCGTGTCCCCCCATTAAACTTATATTTACACAGAGCTGGTTTGGCCTTTTGCCCATTTTGCGAAGAAACAGAATCTGTTGAACATTATTTTATATCATGCCGCAACTATTCAATAATTAGGAAAAGACTTCTAGTTATTCCATTTTCAACGATTGGTTTAAGTTTAACTGCAGAAAGTGTTCTAAATTTCGGTGCCTCTGTTTTGGGACATTGTCATAGAGAAATTTTTGATGCTGTGTGTAATTTCATCTTAGCAACTAAACGTATTCCAACGTAAGGTCTAATTTAAGAAATACTGGAAAAATACTCGCGCCATAATTATAAAATGTGATTAAAAGTAAGTCATAGAGTCAAATTTGGTCGGGTCAGATAAACTCCGCTGTCTGGTCGGCTCAAAATTGTAATTAATGTAATTATCCTCCATAGACATCGACAAATTGTGGTCACTGTACGACAAGATCAGCATCTCTAATATATGAAATGACGCGGATAAGCTCAGCTTCATCAAGATCTACCTCTCCGGAGTCGCCAACGTTTGGTTCAACAACCATGAATCACAGTTTCCTACCTGGACGGCATTCAAAGCTATTCTTCAAGAAGTATTCAGTAGCCCCGCTGTCCACAAGCTTCGGGCTGAGCAACAGCTGCGCAGTCGTGTTCAACAAAAAGGTGAAAACATCACCAGCTACTTAAAAGGTGTAGATGTCATTTGCCGACGCATTAACCCGCTCATGACCAAAGACGAGAATATAAGGACCATCATGAAACGCGTAGAGGACGACGCCTTCCAAAATCTCTTGGAGAAAAACCCTCAGACAGTCAACGAAGTGATTACTCTTTGCCAGAGCTACGAAGAACTGCGCAAACAACGGCTTTCCACACGATGAGCTCTAATACCAGAGATAACGCTTTCGGCTTTAACCAACAGTTCATGTGCTGTTGCTTCCGACTCGTCGTTCCTCGACCAGGTCAAGCAATCTGTTTGGTAAGAAGTCGCACACCAGCTGTCTCTTCTGCCAGCCGCCCAAGCGTGTGAATCGATCCTGACTCCCGAGGTACGTCAGGTCATACACGAACAAGTCGCAGGCATCATCCCACTTACTCATCGGCCGGCTTCAGTAATAGTTCCACTTAGGCACGCTGCTGCCGTCGCCAAGGCGAGGCCGCCGTCTGCGGCTGTGCAATACGCGCCTACGCCCACCTTCTCTTCACCTCTACCTGCGACTGCAAACTATACGCCGACAAGAAACTACGGTCCGCCACCGCAGCCCCTACACCCGGCTCTGCAATACCTCACTGAATCTTCGGCTCCTGTTTTCAATCCGTGGCGCACCCAAGACAACCGGCCCATCTGTTTCTCATGCGGATGTGCTGGCCATGTACCACGATTTTGCGCCGCCGTGCTTGGTATTCCGACTCTACACCGCCACAAAGCAATGGTCCGGACTACACCTACCGTTCTGCTCCTGCCGGCCAACACTTCGATGCCGCGCCTTCTTCTTCCCGAGGCTACAGTACCCGTCGGTTTCCATCCCCTCGTCGACGTTCTCTGTCTCCCCTCATCCGCCGACCTGAAGCTGTCGCGAGGAAAACTCAATGACGTAGTTCCGGAGACAAGAACTGCGATATCAGCGAACTGCTCATGACCTCGTTTATTCTCTACTAACGTAATTGTAGTTTATGCCGAAGGTATTGCCGTTCATGCAATTGTCGATACAGGAGGAGCGGCGTCAGTGATTTCTGACCAGCTTCGTCTTAAGATCAGAGAAGTCACCACGCCGTTTTCTGCGATTTCGCTACGTACATCAAGCGCCGAGCCGATTGACCCATTGGGAGCGTGCACTGTCCGGGTTTGTATAGACGGCGCCCTGTACCACATTGAGTTTGTCGTTCTGACTCGCTGCTCTCATGCCATGATTTTAGGATGGGACTTCCTGTCGTCTCATGATGCCATTATAGATTGCACCCGTGCTGAGCTTTCGCTGTCTCCATTCAGCGGCAACATTTTCGAAGATTACAGTGGCGCATCTGGTCGAGTGTTAGTCGCCAGCGAAACCGACATTCCTCCTTTCTCTTGCACCCTTGTACCTGCATCCTGTGCTGCATTTTCGGACTCCACAGTTCTTTTCACACCGTCGAAGCTTGCTACCAGTGTTGCGGAATGGGCGCCTCTATTCCATTTGAATTCTATTCCAGGGAATTAGAACTTACCACACTTCCATTCCTTTCAATTCCTCGGAATGAAAAACTTAGCCCATTCCCACTCTGGGAATGGTCGAGCAGCTCAATTCCATTCCTGTAATTCCTCAATGTAGGAAAGGCACCTTGATAGTTTTGTCGAGTTAAGAATGAACATAGACCTGATGTCATGAGATGCATTAAGAAATGGAAAAGTACGCAAAACACGTTCTTACCAAGGTCAAGTGATAGTAGCTTGGTGACATATCTGCTGCAGTACAACCACCCTACTAATTCCCAAAGGGGCAGTTCTCGCGCTACCTATAGCATTTGCATGGTCAGCGAGTTTGAACGAATGGTGATATTATTATTGTTTAAGCTTAAATGTGTGAATGCTAACATGACGACATAGCGTATTTTTATGCCGAGAAAAGTAGTGTTCAAGAAGACTAATCAGTTTTACCATGCGTCTGGACCGCCTAGACAGGGGCACAGTATCCCAAAAGGGTGGGAGTGAGTATGAGGTGAGCGCTTTTTCGAATATGCGTCCGAGTCACCAACGGCGAGAGAAGCACAAACAATGAAGGGAAGGGTGGGGAGTCAGCAGGTACTTGAGGAGTCGCCGAGTGAGTGAGTGAAATACTCGTAATATTATTGGGCCCTCAAGGGGAAAAAATCACAAGGCGTAAGGGAGGGAGGTGGGGTATACCACCGCCGTAGTTCCACACGACGCATACCAACGGCAGAGCCGCGGTTACGTGAAGAATAGAGACAAAATTCGGAGCAACACAGTCTATATAGGACCTAATTGTGGTAGGCGCGTTGCTTATAAATGTACAGTGCTTGCAGTCAGCCAAGCCACTTTGAACATACTGCCTTATTGTTAAATTCGAGGCTCTGACTTACTAATGTTTGAAGTTTGAAAAACAGCGCATAGACGAAAACGTGCTCTATTTTCGGAAAAAGACCTAATTCCATTCCCATTCCATTCCGTACAAAACGCGCTTAGTTCCATTCCCATTCCATTTCTTCAAGCGTTGTCCCCATTCCATTCCGGGGTCGCGAAAATGTGGAATGATGCCGGAGTCATTCCGATTCCGGAGTGGCAACTCCGCAGCACTGCTGGCTACTCACTGTCATCCTTTCTTGCTTCCTTTTGCCCTTCTTACCGTTCGACAGGGTGTCAGCGCACTTTATATTGTGAACATGCTTTCTTGTCCTGCTACCTTGCACCACTGCCTCGGTTATGCTGACGAACTTGATCCAAGCTCTGTTTATACTGTGCCTGAAAACCGGCCTCTGCACAGGTTGACGCCGTCGACGTTGACGCTCCTCCTACGGAGCCGTCTCGTGAAGTAACGTTTTCTCGGTGCATTGACCCCAACCTCACTTCGAGTCAGCACGCCCACATTGTCGACCTCCTTAACTGGTTTCGGACATCATTCGACCAACAACAAGCTCGTTTAGGCCGCACTTCCACAGTTGTACACCACATCGACACCGGACACCACGCGCCATAGCGCCAACGGTCGTATCGCGTGTCCGCAACAGAGCGCCGCATCATAGACGAGCACGTAGGAGACATGCTCAAACGCGGCGTCATACAACCTTCCCAAAGTCCTTGGGCCTCTCCTGTATTGCTGGTCAAGAAGAAGGATGGCAGTATTTGCTTTTGCATAGACTACCATCGACTCAACAAGTTAACCCGTAAGGATGTTTATCCTCTCCCACCTATTGACGACGCGCTTGATTGGCTCCAAGGCGCCGCATTCTTCTCGTCCATCGACTTACGGTCCGGCTACTGGCAGGTCCCCTGTGCAATGCGCCTGTAACATTTGCATGAATGATGGATAACATCCTACGCGGACTCAAGTGGCAGGTCAACCTTTGTTGTCTCGACGACATTGTCATATTTTCACCGGACTTTCCATCCCACCTACTTCGATTTCGACAATTTGAAGCTATTACGGCTTTTATAAGTAGATCTTGCCTGCTGCTCCCTTCACATGCTGGGGAACAAGATGCCTAGAGCCACAATTTTGCCGCTGCGGTATTCGCTACTTGTGCTAACCTCTTTCTGTGCTAACCTATTTCTTGAAGGTGTTATACGGTGTTGGCAGCGGCGGACACTTGTCACAGTTGTATGTTGTATTTCTAACCATGAGCATTTGCCAGCCCAGAGGGTGATATCGTGGGCAGATATTGTAAAAAAAGGTCTTGTACAGGTCAAAGAGTACATGTGAGATATTTGAGTGTAGCGGATAAAAGAGCAATTGAACACCTTGTAAACAGCGGAAGAACGACATGGGCAGAAGAAGATAGGGGCACACAACGCATCTTTTGTCCATGTCATTTTTGCGCTGTTTTAAAGACGTTCAAGTGTATTATCAACTAGCCCACCTATCAATTCTTCTACAAAAGGGCGGTCAGCAAATCGACGCTTTCGGCGCTCTTTATCTGATCTGCCGCGTTTGTCATTCTACCTCATTCAACATTTACAGAAACTGCATGGACATCATGGGATTCTTCAACGTCGATGTAGAGTGTCCGCCCCGAGCATATCTTTGGAAGGCAACAAACAATCACTGTATAACGACGCGGTGAAATGTGCCTTCTATTGCCAAATCAGCTATGGAGCGCAGCTCAGTGTTACTGCTTCCTGCCTACACTTTTCGTAGAGAAAGTATGCATTTTCAGCAGGATTGCATTTTCGAAATTCGATTGCCCGAAGGCTGAACCAATGTGTCATCCACTGTTGTCAAGCAGTCATGATAGTGCCATGGACTCCGTAATGTTTCCTTGACACGTCGTCAAAACAATTAGGCGAACATTGCTTATTTCCATGTAAATATTATTGGCTTAGAAAATCATAACGAATGCGACGAATTTTTACGTGACGACTCTTATGTCTCTTTCCGAAATTTCTGTTCACGGTGTTTAGAAGTACTGCAGGTGGCTCCCGGTGTACGTAGCACAAGAACAGCTACTAGGCGTCTATGTCTTTGTCTACGTACCTCGTTCCACGTGAGGTCTTTTGTTATCACTAGACTGAATGAGATAAATAACGTGAAAATCCTGCCTTATACGTGAAGAAACCCTTTTCTGAAGTCACGTCTCCCACACGCGTATACCGTGGCCCACGGTATATGAGTATGTGCCACAGGTGTTTCACAGTTTATACCTACTCAGGAATGGCGAGAACAGGCAATTTAATTTAAATGCCAGATTCTTAAGAAAATTCGGCATCGGCAGCGTTGATCCGATGAACGCATAGAATAAAAATCAGGATCCTAGCAAGAATCGAATCAAGTAATTCTTCGTGACACTCAAGTGTTCTACCACAGGGCCACGCCAGGACTGGAAAGTGTTTTGCAAATAGATTCTATGCAGGCACCATGTCGGCACAACGTCAATCGTAATTCCGGTGCTGGCTCTCTAACTTTATTGGGTAATAAGCATTTCATATGTACTCCAATGATACGGGCGTCATGCCGGTTTAACGTCAGCTGAGGTTCCAGTGTCGGCTCCGCCTTTATAAAAGTATAATAAACATTACATATATACTCTCCTGACCCAGTAAGATATACTGAAGGGTTGCTCGACCCCGGAGGAATGTCCCAACAAACGGTATTCACAATTTCGCACCGTAGCGTGCACTTCGTTCCGATAAAACTGACGTATATCATCTAACGTGAGTGCTAACGTTACGTCTGACCATAAGTTACCCTTTAAACACCAGTGTAGTCGACGTGCCTGTTGAGCCCACGATGTACACACAAGTATTCTATTTACACAAAAACTTGTCGATCTGCCTCGTAACACTTCGCTCAAAGCCAAAAATGCAGCAGAAACAGCTACTCGCCGAATTCTTCGCATGAAACCGATTCCCACAATGCGTGGCATCTGCCAAATTTTCGCTTAGGATATTGCATCAGCTGTTGTGTCATCACGCGCTACGTTCGAAGCTGCAAACTTTTTAAAGACCTTACAGGGCTTCACGGCAATTTCTCTGTCCGGCAGGACATGTATGCTTTCCAAAAAGGAATCGGTGGGAAGCCACTAATGCTCAAAATTTTAGGCGGTATCACTAGATCACTGTTTTCAGCCACCAGGTATTCTTCTGTGTGTCTGTTGCAGGAAATGTGCCTAGAAGATAGTCCATGAAATGTTCTCAGTACTTCTGCGAATGTGCCTCCTTTGTTTGCACAGGATGCGACGCAATTTGGAACTGAAGCTTTTGTCAGCGAAAAAGCGAAAGCATTCCGTAGTAGTCGTAATAACTGTTGATGTGCTATACGCGGAAGTATCTTTTTTATGACAGCATCCACAATTTTGGCTCACCAGCTTCATGGACACCCTTGCGGTAAATTAAGGTTAATGAAAAAAAAAAAGATGTGACCTACCAGCTTTTGTATGAAAAAGGTACAAGAAAATTTACTTGTATGTCTAGGAAAGAAAGGTTCTGAGTTGAAATTTTTGCCATGTTCCGTCAGTTGACTGGAAATTGTTTTCTGACATTCTGCACCATAGCAAACATCTCTTAAGCTGGGAAGTAGTTCTTTGAAATCGGTACGGATTTATTTGTAGCTTGGATCCTTAAAATTGTCTGGATGACATGCTTTCCCTTGGATGCACAATTTTACAGCAAGACTCCGACCAATTACACCGTGTTCTTGCAAACTAGTCAAATGATCATGATTGAATGCGTTTCACGGCCCAAATTTCACGTAAACACGGAATTCGCGTGATGCATCAATCGATGAAATGGCTATCAGTATCATTAATTCATAATTATTTGCCTCAATAACCCCAAGCGGCATTAATAATTGTTGGAAAAGTAATAACGTTCGCGATTTTCGCCACCTCGAAATTTGCTGAGAAAAATTTGATCACTACTCTTTTTTCAGCATGTTTTTAAAGCCCGCTACGAGCCCACGCCACATATCTTAGAAAACATAGTATACACTCTTATTCAAGTACCGTATAACGTCCGGCACATAAACGGCCCATTTTTATTCCACCACAACGTACTGCATATAAGCGGCCCTTCAATCGCCATTAAGCGTGACAAATTCTGCGGTGACGGATTGGGCCCGCTATATGCGGCCGCGAGCGGTCGCAACGCTTATATGGAGCCCGAGGCGGAAATGGATCGAGCGGACGCAACGCTTACATGGGGCCCGACGCGAAAGGCGGACGCAACGCTTATATACAGAGCCCCGCCTCCCTGACCTTCGCCTGTGTGAAAAGCCACAAATACGTTTTATTTTTAATAAAAATTATGGCCTGTAGCATATCACGACACTGCTGCCACCTACATTCTTTTTGGTTTAGACTGTAAGCTAACAGTTGCAACAGGTCTCGTACTGCCGGAGCACCACCAGCTTCCCGTGAACACATGTGTGCCGCGCTAACATGTTTATCGTGCATTGTGTGCGTTTATTGCGTGCTTATCGTACGCGACATTCGTCGACTGGGCATTTTCCGCGTGTTGGGGCGTTCTCCTGCCTTGATCCAGTGGCGGATGATGGTCGTTGTTCGGTGCCACTCAACACAGCCTCACGGGACGCACAGCTTTGTGTCCGCGCTCAAAAGTGCTTTCTTGCTTCGTTCATCGATTACTCACGTTGATCGAGTGATCGAGTGTACTTCCGAAGACAATCCGCGTCCAAGTGTTTTGACAAGCGGCGACCGCGGTTCCACAGGAGCGGAAGCTTGAGCCTTTTGACGAGCGACTGTGCCAAACTTGGGTAAGTTGAAGAAGGTCGCTGAACTACGTAACTTTGTTACTTCATTGCATGAAAACTGTTTGCAGGAACCGTCGTATTGGCACAGCGAGGATGATCAACAGATACCCGATAGGCAGGTATGTTTTGTGCTTTGGGTGCTCTTATATACACCACCATAAATGACATGTTTGAAGGATGCGCATTGCGCTACGCAATCTTATGCTTCGATCATGCAGGCCTCGTGTCGTTGTGCTGTTATTCCTTGACTGTTTACTGTACGAGATCATCGCTTGAGAGTGTTTCTAGAATCCCTTGTCGCCGTTAGAAAGTGTGTGCTTTTAAACACATGGGGTCGTCCCATAATGTTTTCACTGTGGTGATGCGAGAGTTCACCAAACTCGGCAATAACACGCAAAATTATCACAAGACTGGGGACGTGATACAGGGGCGTAGCCAAGGGGGGTGTTGGGGGGGTTCAACCCCCCCCCCCCCGAAATTTTTCAGTTTTGCTTGCGTGTATAGGCACGCACACATACAAACGCACGCACGAACATACATAAAGTATGGTTGAACCCCCGCCCCCCCCGAAAAAAATTTCTGGCTACGCCCCTGACGTGATAGCAAAACACACAGCCCTGACACGCGCACACGATGATGGATATGTTTTCGTGGTTGCGTCCCCGAGCTTTTCGCCAGAAATCCATGCAGTTGTTTTGTGGTTAGGATTTTAACCTAGCTGCCTCATAAATGTTTTAAAGGAGCTCACTCGAAGTAATGTATTTGAGTGAATTACGTTACGTACTGGTACTAAGTGCACACTCCAACAAATGCGTACTTAATGTGAAGAAGCACATGTTTATATCAAATAGTGTTAGTAGACGAATATGTCAATTCAATTAGGTTAATTAAGCTAACACATGCTACTCTTTGTTTCAATATTGTGTGTTTGAGAAAATATGCGTGAGCTCGTGTTCTGCCATTATATATTTTTTCTTAGCATCTTTAAGCACACGAGGTTCTCTATCACAAATAACTTAGATTGTGCTCATGTTGCGAGAATGTTGCTTTATTGTGTGGTGCTTTAAGTTATTGTATTTTCACGCTTTTTTTTACTTAGCATAGTACCAATATTGCTCTCTTACTTAAATGCATAACCAAGGTTTAGTATGCAGTGATTTAGGGTTTATTGAGCTTTGTAAGGTCATAAATTAAAAGAAAAAGATCTCAATTCTCATATATGTTTCCAGAAGTTCACAGAAAGTTGGAAAATATTATCGGTTTTGTGAAGGCCTTACATAACTTAAAATGAAATCAAATTGACAGCTCAACTCTACAAGACAAACTACACGGGAATTTGCTTTAGAGAACGAAAAGTTTGTTCCCTGAATGGCTTACATTCATGATGCAATACAATATGCATGGCTCATTCCCACCTCACACCAAGTGCACATGGACCACGCACACTCTTTCATTTTTTTTATATTTCGATAAAAGTGTGCATATCGTTATTTTCATGTGGATCGCCCATAGGACTATGTGCATATTTCGGGTATTCCTTACAGTCTTGGGCAATAACTAGTTGCTAGTAACGCGTTACCGGTAACTAGTTACTTTTTTCGGTAACTTGTAACTATAACTAGTTACTTTTAATTTATAGGAACTTGTAACGGTAACACTGTTACTTTTTTACAGAGTAACTGTAATGGGAAATACCGTTACAGTTACTTTCCCATATCCTCTCCACCTTTCATCTTTCCACAGCACGGCTCCCCTACCAATTTAGGGGTGGAGGTCGCTTAGAGAATTATCTACCCTGCAGAAGACCGAGGTCAGCAGTCAGTCTTTAACACAACTTAAGTTTACTTGTAAACTACATGTAAGTCAATCATGTTGGAACTGAACAACTTGCTAAATTCAAGTAGTTTTTTTTTCCGGCGTATATATATCCTTTTTGTCACTTGAGCTTCTAGCCCGGTTCTTGGTGTACCGGTGGAACATCACGACGCCAAGTTTATATTCTCCTTCGTCCGAGGCTGTGCAATAATCGTGTTTGACTGACGGCTAGAAAGCAGCAGAGCGCGAAACGGTTGAGAGGCACAAATACTGTGAACTAAGTAATTTTTCAAAACCTCTTTGAAACTAATTGTAAAAGGTTTACTCCAACTTAATACAACAATTATTAACAAAATCACATGGACGCTTTGCCTCCTATGCATGTGACATCCTCAGTATACACTGGCAACAAGAAAAAGAAAAGGAAAGAAAGAAAAAAATTTGCGGAGATCGACCAGTGTCCCATACGTCCGTGTAAACCAGTAGGGGAATGTGGTTGTTGCATGTTATAGTCGGATACAACTTTAGAAGTCAGCGGCATTTTCTCCTCAAAGGCAGATGAACACAAGCCTGCACCAATGGGCGCGCACTCGGGACGGACATCATGAGCGGGATGGCGGTGGCTTTGCCTTTGGAGAACATCGGCGCGTGCATGAGCGGGACTATTTCTTTTCTTTAGTCTCTCCTGACTTCTTAAGTTGTATCCGACTATAGTTACTATATATGCTACGACATGGCTCCTAAAGGTGCCATATACAGTAACTATATTGCAAGCCGACGCGTCGCGGCGAATGAACCGCGATTCCAGGAGTTCCTTCCCCTCACCTTCGTTCACGAGCCAGCGTCGTCACAGTGTTTACGTCAAAGCTATGCCCTGTTCTCCGGAAGTGTTAAACAAGCTCCATCTTAGAATGCGTTGTATGAGTTGCTTTAACAACATCCCGTTTGCCTTCTTTAAGCCTCGTTGATTCTTTCCTTCCCGTTTCGCCAATGCAAGTCGCGTCGCAATGCCCGCATCGGGCTTGTATATCACCCTACTCTGATCGTCTGCAGGTGTGCAATCTTTGGGTTTCGCGAACACATGCCCCAGAGTATAACGGGACTTAGAAACGGTTTGTATGCCCAGCGGACGCAAAGCTAACCGAACAGGGTCTGATACACCTTGAACATATATATGGAACAGACACAATGGACGTCGTCTTCATTCGTCACACACTCTCCGTTGCTATTTGCATGCGCTTCTGGGTGTCGTTAATAAACATCCTATGATACTGCTGTCGTTCTAGTGCATCAACCACATTTTCCATTTTGAGTATCAGAGGACATTTGTTATTATTATTTGCAAAGAAATTCCCTTTTTCACCAACGGTGCATGAACAACAAAATTGATGCAACAAAATGAGGTGTACACAACAAATGCTTGTGTTTGGCCCCCTATTAGGTTTACTTCGTCTAGGGTTTTACCACGTGCAATTTTGGCTGCCCGCATGCCTTCCTACATATTTAATAAATGAATTCTATCGTTTGGTTTGTAATCTATTATTTATTTTATACAGTAACGGAAAAGTAGCGACGTTACTTCGTCACAGTAACTGCAACAAAGTAACGACGTTACTTGTCACAGTAAGTGTAACTGTAACAGGTTACTTTTGGAAACTCTGTAACTGTAACTGTAACAGTTACTTTAACAGAGCCAATGACTTCACCCATCAAGCACGTGTTTTTCAGACACCCCTCTCAATATCACTTAAATTCCACATGTGGGCTTTTAAAAGTACGCCGCCCGCTTTCCCCGCCTGTAGTTGCCTTACCCACCATCTTCTGCAGCCCTTTGTGAGGGCTAGACGTGCCGCCCTTCTGCAGCCTTTCCAAGTGGCTTTCATACTCCACTCTTTTTTTTTGCCTTTGACGGCTCTCGCTCAGTAGACCCCCCCCCCCTTTTCCATTTTTTTTCTTTTTTTCTCTCCTTTTTCTTGCTTTTTTTTTTCCTTCTTTGCAGCTCCCCTTACTTCTGAGATGAGAGGCCTGAGCGCCGTTGCAAACTTTCTTGAAATGATGTGGCAAGGGCTACACTCCTCTCTCTAGTTTTCTCTTTCCAGGCAGCAATTACCAACAGCGACAAGCACCACCGCTAGACATGACGTCAACACTAACCCTTTAAAACTAACACGCCAAGGATGACAAGGTGCCTTCGATAAAGATAGGTCCCCCTATGGAAACGTCGGCCAGCCTGTCTGAGGCACTTTCTCCTGTTTGAAACCTATCCCACTTTTTTGGCTTAGGTAACTGTAACACTGTTACATTTTACTGGTAACGTGCCCATGACTGATTGCTTACTGTGTACATGTGTGAATGTTGAACACGCAATGGCACTCTTTCAATAGTCTGCAAGTGGCTGGTCCACTAATACCTGTTCTTATTGCACCCTGATCCCTTCATTCAAGGATCGATCTCTTTAATATATGAATATAGACTTGCCTGAGGACATGTTTGGTACTCACTATCTGTGTGTGGTTGGGTTTGTCTTGAGTGAAAATCAACATTTCCTTGTGGTATCTATTATGCATGTATCAGCGATGAGAGCTGTTCATGGCACCGACACAGAGGACAGATTGCAGTACAAGATAGGAGCATACTTCCTGCAAGCCCGGGCAAGCCATAATGAGTGGTAGGCATTTCTTTTCATCACTAGATTGCGACAGTTTGGACACATAGCACCTATAGACCTTATGCAAAATCTGCTGCCATCTAGCGGCCGCTGTGTGCATTTCCGCCATGTTGAAGGCTAAGCGCGCTCCGCATGTAGACAAGGAGCGTACATATCAACGTGTGGCGGCTGATAAGAACGAAAATGCCAACATATTTTCGAGTGCTGTGTTGCTGAGATTGAGGAAATTGGGATGCTGAAAGAAGGTTTGCAGGAACCAAGCCTCCATGTTAGTACATTTCCTCGTGGCCGACGAGAATCAGCAGATCGTTCCGTTGCTTCGGTTACTGCTTACGACTAACGCCGTGTTTCCGTTCGCCGTTAATATATGTGGTATGTGACAGCATCGGCACTCATCAGAGAACACTCTTTCATGTCATGCCAGAACAAGAAAGTTTTCGCACCGTGTGCTTGCTGCAGGCACAAACCCACTTCGTGTACGAGCTTCAAAGTTGCATCGCGGCTACTCGCGCATGCCTGCGCTGCTGTTGATATTAGCTTGTTTATTAAATTGCGATAACAATTACATGTTAGACAGATAGCTCGTGCGCGTCATTGATTTGCAGCGGACGGACCGATTGTGCTGGAGCGTGTTGTTTGTAGTTTGTTTTCGATGGTGGAGTTTAACAAGGTAGCGTCTGGTGGGATGCTTTGCGTGCGTATTTCTTCACTATGCGTATTTTTCAAGCATTTCATGTGGTATCACTGCCAGGTTCAGACGGGTTGCCCGGATGTCCTGACCGCCCCCACCCCTTACTTTTTTTTGTTTAACTTATACCCCAGGAAGAGCAAATCAGGTTCTCCCAAAAGCTGATCCCCCCTTCGGAAAAATCCTCTGTACACTCCAGTTTGCTATGAAATGTTAACAGGTGCTTCAAGTGCGTGGTACTTTTCTTATGAAACTAAATAAAATGCTGTTCCGGGAAATGTGCTACATTCTACCGTGGGTGCGCTACCGCTGGTTACGCGCTGAGGCGGTTTCAGTCGGCGAAGCAAAACTGCCTTGCCGCAACGGGTTTAACCCTTTGCGGTCCGTTGTCGGGCAGCGCCCGACAACGCAACACGGCCGTAGCGGTCCGCTGTCGGGCCCCGCCCGACAAGGGTGTTCGTGGTTTAAATTTTGCTGTTTTCTCACCGCGAGTCGCGCGCATTTTTTGTATACATGAAGGGCCATCTCTTGAGGAATAAGTGAGCTTTGTTTGTTGAGGTTTTACTTTTTTGACACTAGGGTGCAGCACTATGATCAGCACGGGGCCTAGAGCGTACCCACTCGCGCGCGCGGTTCGCTGAGAAGCATGGCCACGTTTTCACCGCGTGCGTTTTACGGCGGTGCTTTTAGCGAAAGCGAGGATGACTTTAGTGAGGAAGAGAATTACGTGCCTCCACCAGACAGTGATGACAGTGATTCGACAGAAGTGAGTGACGAAGACGACGACGGCGGCGGTGGAAACCTGCAGTAATAACCCTGGCCTGCACACAGGGGAATGCTTTGAGCGGTATCATACGTTGCCCAAATATCACTAAAAGAGTTGCCTGCAGAATGCAGGAGCAAAAATAAATATCCTGTGCGTTTCTCTTCCACAGCTTGTGTTTTTATTCGCGGCGCCAGAAACTGGCGAAATAGTTTCGGACCGCTAGAGCCGGAAAGTGGGTAAAGGTTTTGGACCGCAAAGGGTTAAATTGTAAAGCACCAGTAGGCCCCTAAAGCGACAATGTGAACACGAATATTCTTGGCGTTTCCTGTTATATAGGATCACATATCGGAAGGATATTCAATAAAATACCAGCTGATCGGCATCTACTTCTAAGAGACACTACACTTTTCATGTTCACTTTCCACGTGCATGAGATGCGCAATTTTCTGCATTTTAATCGCACGGTAATTCTGTACATAACATAGGTCGGATGACTACAACAGCGAAATAATATTATTTCAAAGATAAAAAGAGGACAACGTTTTATTTAAAATTAGATGGACACTACGTCGGCTCGACATAGGCTGTCCCTCATGAAATATGCTTTCAATTGGGTCAACTGCACTTTCTTACCGTCATCGCTGCGCCTAGCCGCGCTAAATAAAGCCTCTTCCCAACCATCCTACATTATACAAGCATGATATTCAGATAGCTAACAACGCTTTATTCGCTACACTGAAAACAGACAGGCCAATTTGTAACCTAGCGCAGAGCTTCATTATCGACGACGACAGGCCTGCACGTGACTCGCAGTGTCAAACTTGTACCTTCTCGCTGTGAGGCGGTTCTTTACACGTAATAACCGTCAACGTAAAAACTAGGAAATGCCGGTAACGTGTACAGGCCCGCCTGGCATTTTTATGCCCTGATTGCCGACTACCAAAGCGGATACAAGCAAGAAGTGATAGCGGCGACAGCAATAGAATTCGGGCACAAGCCTCCAACATGGCGCCGAATTGTTAGCTTCGTCAAACCTCCAACAGATGGCAGCAATTTTGCATAAGGTCTATTGATATACAGCATATACTGGCCTTTAGCTTAGGAGTGAGAAACGTACCTCCTGCACTTCAGTGCAATGCATATTATTTAGTTTGCATTCCTTGAACATGGGACGTCGAATAGTTTGTATTGTTGAGCTTGTAATCTTTGAACATGGGATGTCGCTAGAGCCAACGTTTTGAAACTTGGAGTTGTCTTCATAAAGGGAGCAACTGTTAATTCTTGATGTTGTCATCTTGATGAAGGCAAGTCTACTCGTACAAGAGTTGGCTGCAGTGACATACCGTTTGAAGATTTTTTTCGTCTCTTCAAGCCTCCTCCATCTTCCATCGAACATCTGTGTTGTTTGTGCTGCCATGAAACTGTGGTGCAGCTGCCATGAAAAAAAAAATTGGGCGTGCGCAGGCACAGCTCCATCGAAGAAAAATAATTATTTCTTTGTTAAAGATAGTGAAGGCACACTAATGCAATCTCAGCCAAGATTATTAATAGTTGCCGACTCAATTTTAATGTAGTAGTTTCGTTGCTGTGCATACGCACGATGAAACTCTCATCAGAAAGTGGGGAGCAACCACACATGCTCCAGTGTTCAGCTAACCGGTCATCACTGCCTTTCTTTATGTTTCAGTCTTCCCTGAGCCTTTCTTTGATACACTGCCCCATTTGCCCCACATAATGCTTATCCCATCATCTGATAAACGATGCCTTCCTTACAGAGCACATAATGTGTCCTGTGATTCCTATTGCAGCCAAGTGAGTGTCTGGGTTGCAACCTTTTCATAGTTTAGCACGCTTATTTGAGGCCGTGAACACTATGCTGATGATTGTCCGAGCACCAACCGTTCTTATATTGTCGGATATCCCGTGCAGGTATGACATAGTGGCAAACATATTTTGGCCATCACGATTAGCCATTTCTTTGGCCTGGCAGCTGGAAGGTGTTTGTTTAGTGGGGCTTCTGCAGCCAATACAGCAAGGGGAGCAGGATATCCTGCTTGCATCCAGCAAGTTCTTGAAATCAAGCCTCGTCCACAAGAAATAGGAACATGATTATTTAGTACAATATGCAAGCACATAAGTTTTTAAATGTTTTAGATATGAGGATGACTGCGTCTTTCTTTATTAAATACCACAAAGGTTCTTTCGAATTTGAAGCCACTAACATATTAACACTGGCACATGATTACTAACACCCACTGGTGCTTACCCACGAGCATCCGGGCAAGGATTGTACCATATCAGGTTCCTGAATGTACAATTTCATTTGCATAAAAAGTGCATGAGCTAGTTATACGAACTGATGGGAAACAAGCAATTGCTGCCTCTTAGTTTCTCCCACTCAATAATGGTAGAAAGGTGCATTGTCTGACACTGCTCGGACAGTGGCGTAGCGAGGGGGTAGCAGACCGGGCCCATGCCCCCACTTGCCCTCTTCCCCGAAATGAATTTCTGCCTATGCCACTGTGGCTCGCTAACGCAGTAAAATTTCTGTTCCTATTACTTGTGGACAAGCCTTAATTTCCAAAGAACTCCCCTGACACAAGCAGGATATCCTGTTCACCTTGCTGTATCGTTTGCATATGCCCTACCCAGAAAACCACCTTCCAGTTGCCAAGCCAAAAAAAAAAAAGAGAAGCCAAATCTTGATGGCCGAAAAATGTTTGCCACGATGCCATATCTGCACGGAATATTCAACAATATAAAAACGGTTGGTGCTCGGGATCATCAGCATAATGTTCATGGCCTCAAATAAGCATGCTAAACTATGGAAAAGCAGCAACCCAGATACTCAGAGGAGAGGCTTGGCTGCAATAAGAATCACAGGACACGTTACGTGCCCTGCATATGAGGTACCGTTTATCAGATACTCCTATCATGGGGTAAGCATTATAGAGGGCAAATGGGGCAACATCTCAAGGAAAGATTCAGGGAACATTGCAACAATGTAAAGAAACGCAGCGATTGCCTGTTTGCCAAACAGTAAAGAAACTATACTACATTGATTATTGAGTCAGCAAGTATTCATAATCTTGGCCGAGATTGCGTTAGTGTGTCATTACACTACTTGTCAAAGAAATAACTATTTTTCCTGGACGCAGCTGTGCCTGCGCATGTTGAAGTTTTTCTTTTTAAATTATAAATATGTGTGATCTGAGTCCAAAAAACACTTAAAAGATAGCGCCTATCTGTGTCCCTTCTTGTCCTGTCTTCACTACTCTCTGCAATAAACTTAATGGTTAAAAGGGAGCCGTCCGGCGACCTAACAGCTTGTCACTATCAGTGGGTTAGTAGGCCTTGAGGCGCTCCACGTTGACTATGTCGCGCCCTCGACGGCGCATGTCCAAAGCTGGTTCGATGGGTTCGATCAGGTAGTTGACCGGTGATGTGCGCTCGATGACCCGGTAGGGGCCTTCGTATTTCGGCAGTAGTTTTGAAGAGAGGCCAGTTGCAGTGGTAGGGACCGAGAGCCATACGAGCGCTCCGGCGACTAACGTGGACTCAGAAGTGGTGGTGCCACCGTGAAGGCTCTTCTGCCGCTCTTGTTCGTGCGTTGTAAAGGTCTTTGCAAGCTTGCGACACTCTTCAGCAAGCCTGGCTGTGTCAGAAATAGGCGCACACTCAGATGGATCCGGCTTGTAGGGTAGTATCGTGTCAATGGTGTGCGACGGGTGCCTTCCGTACAACAGGAAGAAGGGTGAAAAACCAGTAGTGTTCTGAGGGGCGGTATTATAGGCGTAGGTGACGAAGGGCAGAATGGCATCCCAATTTGTGTGATCGGCGGCGACATACATTGAGAGCATGTCGCCGAGCGTGTGGTTAAAGTGTTCGGTTAGGCCATTCGTCTGCGGGTTGTAAGCAGTAGTTTTGCGGTGAACAGCATGGCACTCTTTGAGAATGGCTTCGACGACTTCCGACAAGAAGACACGGCCTCGATCGCTGAGAAGCTTCTAGGGTGGACCATGACGCAGCATGAATCGGTGTAGCAGGAAGGAGGCAACATCGCACGCTGTAGCCGCTGTGAGGGCAGCGGTTTCGGCAGATCGCGTTAGATGGTCAACGGCGATGATGGCCCAACGGTTACCAGCCGAGGTCAGAGGAAGTGGTCCATACAAATCGATGCCCACGCGCCCAAACGGATGGTTAGGGCAAGGTAATGGTTGTAGACCGACTGGTGACACGTGCGTTGAAGGTTTTCGGTGTTGGCAATCGAGGCAGGAGCGGACGAACTTCTGCACGTAACGGTACATCCCTCGCCAGAAGTATCGTTGTCGAATGCGGTGGTAAGTTTTGGATACCGCAGAGTGCGCGCATTGCGGATCAGAGTGGAAGGACTCGCATATTTCAGCACGCAGACTTCGGGGTATCACAAGTAGCCACTGGCGGCCTTTGGCGTTGTAATTGCGTCGGTGCAGTAGGTTGTCACGAATGGCGAAATTGTGGGCTTGACGACGCAACGGGCGAGTGGTTGGTGTTGCCGACGGATCAGTGAGCAAGTCTATCAGCGAGGTGATCCATTTATCCTTGCGCTGCTCGGTAGTGATGGTGTGAACGTCGATGGAAGAAACAGCAATGTGAGATACTGAGCAGGAGGCATTGGCGTCAGGCAAGGGGGAGCGCGAGAGGGCGTCGGCATCAGCATGCTGGCGTCCGTTGCGGTACAGCACGCGGATGTCGTAGTCTTGCAGGCAAAGTGCCCAGCGGGCGAGACGGCCCGAGGGATCCTTCAATGATGACAGCCAGCATAGTGCATGATGATCGGTGACGACATCAAATGGGCGACCATACAAATAATACATGAAAATTTACTACTTTGAAAATTATTAGAGAAATACAAATGCAGAGGTTCGTTATTTTTAAAAATGCATAATTTGCTCAGAATTCCATCAAATTGTAAGAGCTATTTCTTCTTCACTTCTACTTATGCTAAATAGAAAGATATTTGTAATGTATAGCTTCAGTAGCTGCCAGCATGGTTGCGAATTTACGAAAACGCACTCTTCGTAAGATGGTCGTCGTCAACCGGCGACGCTCGTCGAATTTTCCTGTGTTGAAAAAACTTTTTATGTGAAAACAAATTGCGATTTCGTGCTGTGCAGTCATATGTGCACAACATACAAAATTATCAGGAAAATCGGAAACATCAAGTACACACCTTTTTTTATCTTTCGTGGAATCGACCATTGTAAATGATGTTATCTCTGTGAAAACACTTGGGTTCAGGTGATATCTTAAGTATCTGCGTGATTTCTAGAAAAGTTAGTCATGAGTTCAGCACTGCTATGTGCTCTTTTCTTGAGTAGCTGTGCTATCCTGTCAAGATGTTTAACAAGTAACAACGCACTTGAATGTGGATTCTTCTTTGTGGCAAAAGAGCGCAGACAATGGGACGAAGAACATACAGGGCACAGAGCTGACTATCAACTGATTTCCTTGTTGGAAAGTCTGAGAATCTGTAGGCAGGCGAGCAAAAATCGAAAAATGGCACAAATGCTATCAAGTGACTCGGCCGCCCGGCTTTTTTTTTGGATAGGGTTTACAAGATGCGGCAGAAGCCGATTTCATTAAAACATAAACACAAGCAAAAAATGGCAAAAAAGAACAATGACATGGTGGTCAATACCAAACTGATTAAAACCGCTAAAAGTCTGACATTCATAAATCAACAAAAACGAAGAACCAGGGTCTGAAAAAAAAAAGGTTTTTAAGCAAGTGACAGCAAGGCTAGAAAACTGCAACCACTAACAATAAAACAGAAAACAAAACAAGAAAACAAAACATGTGACAACAAGCTTAGTGATCACAATTGAGGCTCATGGCAGCTAATTTCTTCGTCAAATAGTGCTAGTGATAGCGCGCTAACGCAAGCTGCTCCCCTTTTGTGAATTATGTGCGCCTCATAAATTTTGTGAGCACATTACTCCCGATATTTCATGAGAACTTGCACATTGTCAAGCAATGGGGAGCAGCCGCATGATGTACAATGCCAGGTTCCTGCCTGTTGTTGCTTTTAAAGATTTGACATGTTCACGCATTTTGTAATTTATGCATCGTCCGGTTTGTCCTACATATGATTTTCTGCATGATAATGGAATGTCATAAACAACGTTCTTCACGCATTCAATGAAATGATTTCTGTGCTTCTTGTCACAGCAAAAGGATACTGTTTCATCCCTGTTAACTAGCCTGCATAGGGAGGCCAGATGGTTTGGCATGGAGCACAAAACTCTTATGCCTACTCTGCCTGCAGTCTTCTTCAACCTATGAGAGAAACCGTGAATGTAGGGAACGTCAGCCAAGGGAGAGCGAGTGTGCTTGTTTGGCCTGTTATTTCTGGTTGTTCTAAGAGTGGCGAGCATCTTTTCAGCTAGGGAGCTCAAAAGAGCACTAGGGAACCCCGCGCTCCTCGAGCGTTCCACTTGAATCGTAAAACTTGTTTCCGTCCACTGAGGGCATGATCGGATGAGGGCGTTTCTCATGGCAGAATAGCCTATTCCTGGAGTCATCCAGGAGTCATGCATGGAGTACCATTTGAGTAGCGAAAGGATGCTGTTATGCAACGTTACATCAAAGAAGCTGACCGAGCTAATTGGCCTGTATATGATAGCTGGCCTATCTATGACACCACAGCCCTCAGAAGTGCTGTATAGCGGTTTGTTTTCTTATGTTTTTGATCAAAGCAGCATTAAGCCAAGGCTATGGGGTTGGGCATTGAATACACGTGGATTATTCAAGTAAAATGGTAAAAATGATATCACTATTTCGAAACAGAAAGTCATCAATCATAAATTGCAGCATCTGTTGATGTGTTGCGCTAAGCTGTTCGCTTCAATGCCAAACTACATTTTCACACTCTCTCTTGCAGGTTTCAAATACAGCAATTGTACCACCACAACAGTGCAGCACAGGAGAGCCTATCGTCAGTGCCGCGTCGAGAAATTAAATAAAAAAGCACTTACTCCTGGAAACTTCTCGTATCATCTTATTGGTTTGTTTGTGATTATAAAACTGCACTTTCATGGGAATTGAATCAACTAGCCCCATTTATTGTCCCATTGAAACTAAATAAATTGACAATGTAGAGCTTGTTTCCAAATGCCTGCACCATAGGCCTACAAGATTACTTATTGGCTTCAAAATACTCTTACATGTAAAGAACGCTGTTGATATAGTCATTGCTGGAAATGTTCTGCTGATATTTTTGTTACAATCCTCTAAAGCCTACACACTTTCGTATTGTTAACCACAAAAAGATTTATTGACCTGTGTGCAGCAAACATGCTGTTGCAGGCATAAGGCTGCAATACGCTGAAACTCATACATCAGAATTCTACACACTAACAGCAGCCAATTCCTTGTAGACCCTCATTAGGTGTGCATGAGAAAGCGCATTAGACTGGCAAAAGACAGTCTAATGATTCTGATGTCTAAAGACATTAGTCTCTTTATTGAAATACATTAATTTTTTTTTTCTGTGAGATTAGCTGATGCATGCTCCTTGTGTTAAGTAAGATGCAATTTTTCTAGTTCATGAAGTTGACTGACGTTATCAAATGATGTAGCAAATTTTCATCAATAGTTGCTGCAAATAGCTAACATGCACGGTGGAAATTTGCTAACTTACAAATACTATTTTCCTGCATTTAGTAACTAAGTAATAACCGTCGTGGTAGTAATGTTACTAGCTTAGCTTACTACCTTCCAATAAGTAGTAACAGGAACTAGTAACTGTCATGGTAGTAAATTTACTAACTTTCTGTTACTACCTTTGGTATGTAATAGCTGCAGGTAGTAAATGACATGGTAGTAACTTTACTACCTTGCCGTTTACTACCTGCAGTTACTACTTAGGTAGTGAATGTTGTGACAGCAATTTACTACCTCAAAGTTAGTAAGTAGCACTACCTTTTCTTTTAAGAGTGCAGAATGATGTGTCTTGTAGTTAATATTGTTTGGGACACAATTGCAAGGAAAGTGCACACGTTCAAAGCCAAATTGCTAAGGTAGCTTGCTAGAAAATAACAAGTGGACTGCCCCCTTATTTGTTTTGAAAGGATAAGTTCATGAGATTCAATTAGCTTAATCTAATCCAATAGCAGCTTTGAAAACCACTTCAGAGAAACTACTTCCGAGATCCTTTAGGGCGCCATTATGTGCACAGGTGCTGAAGTGGAACACGTGGAGGTTGAAAATTGAGCAATAAAGAATATGGCATGTATTTTAGGGTGATTTTATTTTTACCTTCGTTATTTTGTTCACACAATGCCCTATTACTCCAACAAGAGAGCATATAGGTGAAGAACCCTTGCAATGCATCCTATTGTATATGTAGTGATGCGTGTGCTCTGCAGGTGAGAAAGACAATGGGGACATCAATGAACATCAATGTCTAGTGGGTCTTTGGGATTTTGCCGAAGACATCATGTTTGTCCATGATGAACCGGCAGTGCAACCACACACGGACATAGGAAAGAAGGCACATAACACAGTGCTGTGTTTCGTGTACCTTTCCTCTGTGTGTGGTTGTGCTGCTGGTTCATCATGAAGGACAACCAATTAGCCCAAGTTTCAGTCTTGCTAGACATGTTTGTGCCTGCTATTTTTTTTTGTGTCAACAAGCTGTCCTCCTACTCTTGTAGAACTTCTCACTGTCTTGTGTTTGCGTTGTAGCGTGACAATATTCTCTATATTTTCTCTCATGGCTCTACATTTCATTGTTCTGCTCAGTATGCAGCTGCGCAGCAGCATAACATGTTCCTTCATTCACTTAGTGCACTAAATACTGGCATGGGTACTCGAAGAAATGGCACAAAATGTAACAACAATTAGCGGTGCCAGATGGAACACCTAAATGCCACAGTTCTACAGTAATGGGTGAAGGGAAGGGCTTGAAGCAGAGAATGGAAATAAGGGACCCATGCATACATAATTAAGTGCCAGGCTGGCACAGTGATGGATTTGGACTCGATGCCTGACTAACTTATTGCAAATATATGTCTCAACACTGCAAGGGAAAGGTCATGTTTTGAAATGGTACCAGAAAAATAACAAATACATTTCAGGTCTCAACATTTAGTGGAGGACAAATCTTGTACTATATGCAAATACCCTTTATGTGGCACAATGTCTGACAGATGGTGTGCCGTGGTAACTGCCACGGAAGGGGGCTGCACGTAAAGGATAATATTGAAGAATTGATCGCTGGGCAAGTTGGTAATCCATGACTACAAAGAACTGCGCGAAATAAACTGGCACAAGGAAGACGCTTGTCCGTGCGTCTCCTTGTGCCAGTTTATTTCACGCAGTTCTTCGTAAAAAAGAATAATAGCTGCACATTTAGACGTGTATGTCTGCATGCTTATGTGAGCGCTATATGAGCTGCTAATTCTGAAAAAAAAGCTGCAACACTTGCGCTTGAACTACTACAGAATGTTATTGTGTATAGCTAGTGTTGGTACTGGCAATAAATCTTGGATTCTCAAGCACAGTTTGTATTAGCTGCTGTACCAGCCAAAGCTAAGAATGTTGCATGACAGCTTATATTTAAATAAAGGTGCACGTAAAGCTACATGGTATGGAACAGGGGCGTAGCCAGGGGGGGGGGGGGGGGCATTGGAGGGCGTTCAACCCCCCCCCCCGAAAATTTTCAATATTGCTTGTGTATATATACACACAGACATGCAAACGCATGCACAAACATACATAAAGCATGGATGACTCCCCCCCCACCCTGAAAAAAATTTCTGGCTACGCCCCGGGTATTGAACATGAGGGAGGTTGACTGGGACACATAAAGCTCAACATTTATGGGTGTGCTATTAGTGTGAAAGCGTGCTTTTTATTTGCAGCTGTTATTTGCAATTATGACACCTACTGAGTAAAAGAATTGTTCCTCTATATCTACTACAGTAGAACCCCGCTGATACGTTTTTGAAGGGACCGCAGGAAATAAACGTAAGAGACGGGAAACGTAAGAGCCGAAAAACAGGAAAAACGGCAAAATATTTAGTGGTACAGAATTTTATTTCAATTCTTACGAGCAGCACGAAAATTGGCGCGCTCAGCCGCGATCTAGTCGATGGATAGAAACGCGGAGCTTAGGACGGCCTCATTTACAGAAATGTGATCAACGTATGTGATTTTTTTAACACCAACAGCTGTAGGCATGAAAGAACTAAGCACACGCAATCACGACCGGCGCGGCGAGTCCGACCGCGAACCGCACGCACGACTATGCGAGCTCCAACCAGCTCGAACCACTCCTCCCGTTCTCCGACAAATAACGATGATGATGAGTCTACGCCAACGCGATGGCAGAAGTGAATGCCAATCTCGAAGGCCTTGCTTTCGCAAGCAATTACGTCATACACGCCATGTTTGTGCAATACAAATCTCAGAGGCTATGCTTTTGCCAATAGTAAATGCCAATCTCGAAGGCCTTGCTTTCGCGAGCAGTTACGTCATAGACGCCATCTTTGCAATTCGAATCTCGAAGGCCATGCTTTTGTTTGCACCAATTGAAAGATTCTGTTGCTTGCCCCTCTCATGCGGCTAATATTACGGTCAAACGAGGCCAAGCTGCGTGAAAATGCACCATGGCCGCTCTCTTTGGTAGTCACTCGGTCGGCTCCGGGCGCACTTCGCGACGTATCATACGAGAACGGTCCGACAGTTACGACGTAACAGCGGGGTTCCCAATACATTGTATCCTATGGGAGCTATGCCGGGACCGGCGGAAAACGACGTAACAGCCGGGAAAACGCAGCAGTGAGGAACGTAACAGCGGGGTTCTACTGTATTTAGTATTTTACGTTTGCATGTCGTGTCCCATGATCCGAATCAAGCAGGATGCTACTGACTGCACATTTTTAAGACAGGTGAACATTTATTCCTAGAAGTCAAGATTACTGCCCGAGTTCAGCCACTTCTAGCATTCTGCTAGTTTATACGTTAAAGCGTTGTTAAGCTCAAAGCATACTCGACTGGATGACGTGGAGTGAAGTAATACTGGCCCTTGTCGCTCCGATCACATCTCGTAGCCAAGGAAAGAATCACTTTCACTCGTCGACAATGGGTGGAATACGAAAACAACCTTCAACCTGCTATGTTTCCCAACACAGGGCCTCCACCAGATCGCTGTTCGGCGCTGATATGTGGTCAACTGAGGCATGTTATAGAGCTTAACGTTCATGAAGCTTCAAGGTGCAAAACAAGTGCATATTTAATTTGGGGTTATTATTTAGATTTACCAGCACCTATTAAATATTAGAATGTTTCAAGTTAATCTTTGCATCATTCAGTATAATTGTTCACATGATCCTTCTGAATCCTTCAGGCCACTTCTGACTTTTGAAGAAATAGCATGGTTTTATCCTTGAAAGCTGGATCATATTGTGACTTCATTCGATTTCAAGCATTGCTATTTTTGATGCGACGCTTGGCAGGAAACATATGTTCTAACGGGTGATGCAAGCGATTTCATGCGTGCTCTTTCCGCGCCAGTCATGCACTATACGTTTCATCGTTTGTGGAAGCCAAGGGGAGCATCACTTCCAACTGTCAACAACGAACGAACCACGAGAACGAACAACCTCAGACCCGCCGTCCTCCCCAGCATGACAATCCCACGGCATCGCTCGTCCGCGCCGTCAGCCTCGAGCTCGGGAGACTGCATTCTTTTTCTGCGAAGGCTCGTTGTTCTTTCGACTCAACAACAACGTTTCTTCATCGCCTATGCTACACTCGAGAGAGAAATGAGCGCGCCCGTTCTGAAAGCTGGTCCGTCGCCTCGTACGCGCTGCACTACACCAAACCCATCAGTTGCGCGAATAAGCGATTATGTATTTTAATCCGATTCTCTGAGATGAACCTCTACATAATACTGTCCGTATAAACGCACCGACATCAACGCGATGCTCGCGAAGGACGTGGCGTGGGAGACTGTACTTCGCCAAGTAGAGATGAGATCAGCTGACTTCCACCGCCTGTACTGCGTCAAACATCGCAGAAAACTTTTCTTTGGCGGCTGGTTGCACATCAGGGCACGTTCGGCTGCTGTATGATGCCGGCAAATGGAAATGCACTCGGAAACGCATCGTTCATTGTTCACCTCTGTCTCCGTGCGGGATGCGCAAGCCGTCGGACGAGAAACATAATTCCACACACAAACTGACTGACTGCCCGCGAGGGTTCGCTTAAGGTCGTGCACACGTATACACGCGCATTATACGCGAACGATGCCTCTCATATATGCAAAATTATAGCGTTGTAGCCGATCGTAAAATCGTCCAAGATAACGTGAAGTGCATATATAAAGCCGCGGAAGTCCACCCAGATCGTGTGGTGCGGTGGCGTAGTGGTTACAGTGTCTGCTTGTCACGCGGTTGGCCTGGGTTCAAATCCCCGTGGTGGAGTGTGTGTGTGTGTGTGTTGATACATGGTTTGTGACTCTCTGTGCAGTGTTCTTGTGATGTGTAAATGCATATTCATGAGTTGAAAGGCTGAAGAGAACAAAAGAAAAAAAAGAGGAACACTGCACGATCAACTACAACGTAGAAGAATTTCTTTTTTTTTCTAAAAATTTGCGAAAAGTACCGCATATATTTCGACCGCATATTGAGCCGTATATAAGCCGGACAGATTTGACCTGAAATACCGCTTAACCACATCGACGGTATGCGTTACTTTAAGCGGTCACTTTTAAACGGCCTTCTGGCAACGAGATGGCCGCGCATAGGGAAGAGCCGCATAAATTTAGGCCGCATAAGAAAGAGCCGCTTAGCCAGAGGCCGTATAAAGAAGGGCCGCATGAAAGAGCCGTATAAGTAGGCCGCTTAGAGAGCCATTTATAAGCGTCGAAAATTTGACCTACTTTCCGCCTTATATGCGTTGTTTTAAGCGGTCGTTTGCTAAGAGTGTAGCTTGACATAAATGGAACTGTGGCAACATATCGCTAAATTAGAGATCAGGCGGCCACCCTGCCTGTCGGGCAGAAAAGTTTCGAAAAGTTCATTCGTTGCCATGTGACGTCCTACCTTTAGGTAGTCACCTATACCATCAATAGAATTTTAATTGATAACGTGTATTGCTAACGAGCATGCCCTACTACATATAGAAAGTCACTTAACGTTCATTGAAGACTCAGAGAGGTCCATTGGGCTTAATCGACTGTCAAGAAGCGTTCGAACCGATTAGTCATATAACGCATATTGAACCTATCGGATGCGTGGTTTATAAGAATGTTTTCAGAATGAGATCTACATGTCTTGTGTTTCGTCTCACGTATGCTACAAGTGAGCGCCGTGAACCGAAATAAGAATTAACTGTGGTTATTAGAATGCTTTAAAAAACAGGTAAATATTGTCACGTGGTCCTGACAGTGAAAAAGGCGGCGGTCGGGTTGTTAAGTAGGAAGCTCTTTAATGGGCAAACTGGTGCCCAGAAAGGGAAAATTCAGGGTAGTTCAAGGAATACACATTCCTATATTTTCATGGTGCGGGCAGAAGCTTTATTTTACTGACGCCTCAAAATAACGAATGTCCACTGATAGCAGGGACAACATTCGGCGACCCTCGGTAATCTGATCGTCGGCGGGACGCGTCAGCGTATATACATGCCTTATCGAAACTTCCAGCATTATCGCTGGTTGTGGCATTGGCTCTAGATTAAACTCGGTTACTTGTGTCCTGCGCGTAATTTTAACAGAACTAGAGTGTAATAGAACAGGGGAGTGCTCGGAACAACCGCAGCACCAATGTACAGAAAGTGAAGCCCAAGAAGAGTAAAGCCGCATGTGGCGCTGTGATCGGTAGCCTGCAATGTGTCGTCGTTTAGGAGTTCCGCGTGGCTACGCCAAAGTGGTGTAGGGTTAGAATGCCCGCTTCCCACTTAAAATTCTCAGGTTCGAATCGTAGCTGTAGATAGCAGGTTTTATTTTTAGTGTCACTTGTTATAGGTGTATTGGTCTTCCATTGTTTTCTTAACACTAGCTTCAGTTGCTACGTATTGCTACAAAGAGTAACATTAAATGTGAAGCCTTGTTTCGACTCTCGTATCCGAAAAAATCTCGCAGGCCATAATTTACATTTTTGTTCAATGCCATGCGGTGGCGCTGTAAATAATTACGCTCACTGTGAAATTTCTTCTATTTCACTTCACATTTCACGCTACTTTTTGTAGCAATACGCAGAAACTGAAGCTAGCTTTAAGAAAGAAAGGAAAACCAATACAGCTATAACAAGTGACAATAAAAATAAAACCCCATCAGATAGAGCTGCGATTCGAACACGGGCCTTTTGAGTGGGAAGCGGGCATTCTACCACTGCACCACTCCCCTGGATCCGTGCGCAACTCTTAAATAGCGACACATTCCAGGCTACCGATCGCAGCGCCACAAGCGGCTTGACCATGTTTGGTGTTCACTTTTCGAAGCTCGTTCCTAGCACTCTCTTGTTCTAATACACTGTACCAGAACAGTTTCAAACAATCCAGAAGCTTCCAAACATTGCTGCGCGGTCCGCGACGAGTGGTGGTAAGTGTCTTTTGTCCATGAAGGCCGATCACAATAATATAAAAAAAATCACAGCATATCCACGGAGTGAATGATGATGAGTGGGCGAAGCTGCGGAGGTTCATCGGTAAACCGTGAATCTTCCGTGAATTCTGCCCAGTACATCATCACCGACGTGAGATCGGGCGCGTTTATACTAAAGGTTCGATGAGTTATGACGACTTGCAGCTCACTTTAATTTACATGTACGCTGTGAATTTTCATTGTTTAAAAAACCATTGCTTTAGAAAACATCTGGCGTCTTTCGTTAAGCAGCTGGCGTCTTTTCGTTTTGCTTTAGAAACATCTGGCGTTCTTTCGTTTTGCTTTTACAAAACATCTGGCGTCTTTCGTTGGTTTATTTCATCAGTCAACGGCGTTTTGAACAAAATTTTTATTGTTTAATCACGCGCAGGAGAAATCTCACCAGGCACTACCTTGGAGGTAAACAATGGCTGCTAATGGGAATGAGAGACAGAAGAAGTCGGCTTTTAGCTAACACTTACACTTCTACTTCTACTAACGTTTCCTACTGGAACATGCCAATGGCTGCTAATGGGGAATGAGAGACAGAAGAATTCGGCTTTTAGTTAACGCGCATGCTGCGAATTTTTTATTGTTCAACAACGCACAGGAAAAATCTCCCACCGGCACCACCTTAGAGGTCAAAGCGTAAGACTTGTTACGGACTACGACTACTACTACTGCTACTACTACCAGGCCCCGGAAAGTCTCAAGTTCCAGCGATCGCCGCAGAGGGCGAAAAAATCAACCGCGGTGAGTTCCATCGATATGCGCGGAGAGTGGAGCTACTGACTCCTCTTTTAGCGGTCGGATAAGTGAGTTCGCATTTTCCGTGTTAGGGGCGCTCAACGCGGCCAAAAATTTTATTTCAGAATGTATCAGAAGATTGTTGAAAGCTTAGTTACCGTGTCATTTTGCATATAGCTAGTAGGGACCAGTTTTTATGTTACTTCTAGAGTTAATACAAGAGCTTGATTGTTTGAGGACAAGTATTGAGATTACATTGACGCTCGAAAAGCAGCAGCCCATTGGCATCGATTGCGCTTCGGTCGGTTATTTCATTCAAATTGTACCGCGGTCGTTTGCTTTGATCGGCGTTACGCAGCTCCATTTTAAATCAGTTTTCATATAGCAATGCGAGTATGTGCGCCAAATTTTACATGCCGCTGCCACAAAGCGAACGTGTCTAAAGCCTGTGAATCACGTCAGCTGCGGCGCCTCACCGGCTGCCAGCGTGAAAATTCAATGCCAGCAAGGAGCTTGGAGACTACCTACGAAAACGGAATAACCATGCACCATGTGGGTGTGCGCACCGGTGAGTGAAAATGCACTGCTTTGCATTTGAACATAGCTTTTTTTTTTGCATGCGCTACGGTTTTTGTCATTTCAAAAGGTTTTACGACTCGTCCAGCTGATCGGATGCACCGCTTGTGGATTACAATGACATTTTCTAAGATTATTTACTTCGTTCTCACTTTTGCAAAAAATATATTTACTGCTAAACTTTGTAACACAGATCACAGCATAAGTTTTACCTATTTCTGCACAAATTAGTCTGCTGAGATAAATGCTCATAAGTCCAATGCATGGTAGAGCCAAGTGAACTTATAGTATGCATTATAGTATGCACTTATAGTATGCATTTATACATTTTCGTAAGTTTACAATCATACATATTACATTTGCACATACCATGTAGTTTATAGAGTTGGGAAATTAACTGACTTAGTATCCTCTAATTGAGGCTTGGTCAGACACGGTCCACTGAAGGTCACCACTAAAACAAATTCACAAACAAAGCAATGTTATGTGCACACTATTTTTCTCATGCAGTGCTCTCATATACATTCTTCTCAGACATGAATTCTACCATAGTAATCATTATTTTTTCCTCTTCCAATCCAACCACAGCCTCCAAGAAACTGCTCATATGAGCACACGCTCGGATGCTTTATCTCTGAACCTACCTCAAGTCAGCAGAGGATTTTCCACTACTGAAAGTAAATTCGTCGTCCCAAACCCTCACAAGGTATGGTTGTGGACACTTTACTTATTGAACCAATTTTTTTTCTTTCATCATTTCTTTCTTGCTTTTTCTCATGACTCAATTTTTTTTCTTCTCAGAAAACTGGACAAAAGAGAGATCATTGGTTTCCAAGCTACCCACACCAAGTCGTAAGAAGCTCAAGAGTCGCCTATCCACCACCAAAGGTTACCAGGCGGACAAATGCAAGCCTTATACTGAAAAGCAGTGATAGTGTACGGTATGTTGAAGCAGTACAAAATTGGATCCACAAATTATTGCTTCTTGCTTCATGAATTATTCAGTTTAGAGGAAATGTGCTGGCTTCAAATTTCTTGGATAGTGCATGTGATGGGGTGCACATACTGTACTTTAATCTACGTGTGAAACTTTGCATAGAGTATCACATGTAACTTGGTAGCAAGTGGGCCAGTAGTAGTGCATATTTAGCAGCACTTGTTTTTCCCAGTGAATATAGTTTGCTGCAATTGTGGAGGCTGTTGCAAAGCAATGGCAGGGAAAGCTACAGTAGTGCTGACACAAAGAGTTATGTGTACCGATTGCTTGTAGGGAGGGACATTGTGAAGGTTCTAAAATAGAAAACTGTGTGCAAACACTCGTGCCTTCATTAAACAAGGCATTTCGTGTAGTGGTCACCTGGAGAATAGTTTCCGGGTCGCTACTCTGGAATAAATAATAACGTTTGATGATGGGAATAGGAGAATGGAAGCATGTGCATAAGGACATTTTGGGCAGTGTTCTATGAAACAGGCTGTTGAATTTGTAAAGCATTTGAAAATTTAGTCTTTAGTTTTATTCAATGAACTTTGTCAATATATTAATGGGATTATATGTAAACAGACACATCCAGAAAAGAGGGTACAGCACCGTTGAATTTGTGCAAGCAATTTGTTTTGTATGTGAAGTGGAACCACAGACAAGTAGCAAATAATATTTGTTCTCGATAACAGACCTGACACATGACACGGAGTTTTTAAAAGTATGTTTATTTTTAACAGAAAAATAAATGATTGCACTCAATAGATACAATCAGAGTTCAATAGAGTTGGCCAGTGTTTGTGCATGTTAAAGATTTGAATGTGTAATAACTGCTATTTCTTTGATATTGGCGTGAGCTATATATCCAAAAAAGGCTAGTTTTGTGTTCATGCTTGTGATGCGCTGCAGGTAGACACGGACCAGAAAAAACGAGAACAAGACAGGGTGATGCGCAACACCTTGTGCTGTTCTCGTTTTTTCTGGTCCGTGTCTACCTGCAGCGCACCACAAGCATGAAGACGTGCCATCTAGGCCCTATTGCTGCCTTATTAGTTTTGTGTGACACCCGTGTTAAGAGTGAGGCAGACAATTAGGAGGTAGTGAAGAATGAAAATGTAAATTCAGCTTCTGCAATCGTCCATCGTTTAAGCAGTGTCTTTCACGGCTATGCACCATTGGCACCAGAAGAAATGGACTAATTTATTTATTTTTGAGTGCGAAACATAGCAATTAAACAAAAAAGCTAATTATACACATTTGACAGAAATGATTACTCACTGCCTATTTTTCCAACATTGCTACTATTACTTCCAGTACTTCCTAGCTGTCTAGTATACTACTGTTCCAAATGTCTCTATTGTGCGCGCACACATCATGTGCAGTGTATTGTCGGTGCTGTCCACTGGTACATCATTCCTTTTTATTTATAAATGAGTGCTTTCAGGAACACGCGCAGGCATCCGCTATCACATACGTCAGTTGATAAACAGTGGGCGAGCAAGGGTAGCTCACTTCTCGAAACTTGTCTTCCGTGACAACCTTTACAGGAATGTTCACTTGCTGAAATGTTGGATTCAGCCTAAGGCTTTCCTTATTCGCCAACATTTACTCAACTGAAGTGTTTGTCACTGCAACCTGTTTTGAAACATGAACCAAGTTTCCTTTTCAACGTGATACCGTAAATGGTGTTTTCCCAGAACACACGAGCGTAGCTGAACTGAAAGTTGAGCTAAATGGTCGGAATTCATCGTAAAAAGATCGGCGCGCAGGCACGAACACAAGGATATTGAGCACAATAACGAGAACACGTTATGTACAGGAATAGCTAGCACAACAGTGTGGTTTCACTTTTTTTTTTCAGCGCTGAGTGGCTCTCGCCAATGTGTTGTCAAAATAGTACGTCGGGCTGAAGCTAATCTTACTGACACTGCATCTTTTGCGAGCTTTGATGCTGTTTGTTTAATACCGCTCAAATCCTCAAACGCGCATGTGTAAGTGAGAAAGAGGACGGGCAGCACTGTACGCAAGTACTGTGCAAGGGTCACCCATCGTAAATAGTATCGTCTGACGCTTCGTTCTGCGTACTATAAGAGGTATGCTGAACGAGCCAAGAGACAGAGTTGCTCAGTTTCAGCTGTCAATTTTATTAAGCAGATGGATATTTCTGTTTCTTGTATGTATTCTGTAACTGACAGTGCTGCTTGTTTACATGTATACTGCTGCATTCACGATTGCCAATAAACAATGTAAGCTTACTTGCTTGGCGTGTTTTTTGCCAGTTGAGGCCGTTCGGTCACCTGGCGACGTAACGAAAATATTTGTAGTAACGATAGGCTGCCGCGCGCGCGAATACAACCCCCGGACAGCAGTGAATACACGCCCAGAACCAGCGGGCGCGCACCGCGACCGCCCGCAGCCGCCAGCAATGCGGCAGCCATATTGCCCCGGCGCAATGATGATGATAGTTTTCGCAGCGCCATCTCTTCGTCGGATACTTTAGTTCACAACGCCACCGCTACCCTTATTTCCGTTGCACTGTCAAAGGTACAGTTTCCCTTCTGTAAATGGTAGTATAAGTGTTCTGTGCTACTACGACGACGACGACTACGAGGGACGAACGGGTGCCGCCTTAAGGAGCTTCGCCCCTAAAGAAAATTGGGGGACGCTTAAGCTTTGCTTTTAAGAGTTGAACACGATAGCAATATCCGGCCCCGTCCTCATCCTGCTCTATTTCGCTTGTCACACACGCACGCACACACACACACACACACTCGACATACCTATAGTAAAGGTAAAGGTATCCGCCTTTTTCAACAGCACTTTTATGACAACAGTGTACCAGCTACATGTGTGTAAGAGAATGTTCGAACTAATGTGTATGCCCTTTGTAATGGGCGGCATGCCTTAAACCAGCAGCAATTACGCGCGTGATGCTTTTTCGAAGTTGCGATGCACCCACTACGTCTTCGCAAGGGAATACGCGAAGTAATGTGTGTCGATGAGCAAGACTGTGCAGTGTGGCCACTTCCCTGGGCTAGAACAGCGGAACCATATAGGCTCTGCTGTAGTCGAGACATGTTTTTCACTATGTCTCACAGATGGCAGCACATTATCTAATGTTTGCTCTTTGCTTGATATGTTTTCCGCTAAGTGGACATAGTTGTCCATTTTTTTAGCTGTTTGTAAGTTCGCATTTGTGTTTTTTAGCGGTGATGGGTGCACTATCCAGCTTTTTTCGAACCATAGGGTCGCGCTAGAAACGTAGTTTGATGGCCTCGCCAGTGCGCCTACAAATCGCCGAATGAGCTCATTTTCGTCGTGACACCTGCCGAACAAAATAAAAAATTCCTCTAGGCTGTGCGTAGTTTGCAAGGCACACGGCAAGAAGTCCTAGAGCCGATGTGAGTGCGAAAGATGTGAAGTTGGTCTTTACATGTCTGTGTACTTCAAAGTTTTTCACACACGAAAATCACACTGAAACATTTGATGCAGTTAAGCGTCGCCTAGCACTATTGTGCGCTTCTGCCATGCAACATTAACTGCGTTATGGAGACTCCTTCCACTACATGGCATTTATGTAGTGCTTTTTTCCGAAGCAGTTGCAAGTATCATCGTGGCTTTGTGGTAGGAGACCTGCTTGCCAGGCAAACGTTCCGGGTTTGATCCTCAATGGGACCGAAGATTTATATTTTTTAATTTATTTGCATCTTTCTCGATTTTTTGGTCAGGGACGATTTTTCTCTCACAACCGACGACGCCGCCACGGACGCCGACGCCGACACCGGAATTTCTGCGCAACGAGCTCTCTAACACTATCGCGTTAATAGGGACCTGTACCAATCCTCCAGTTTAAGGATCATCTCGCGAACATAGGATGTTCTGCAGAGTGAACATTTTACGCCGCCGTAACGTTGAACTTCTTTTTGGAGGGCCTGGGCATATGAACTATGTTTTTCGCTATGGTTGCTTGGGCGAGTCGGTACGACATACTTCACATAAAAAACAGCGCTAAAAACGGCGGACAAGAGAAAGAAGGACACACACGGCGGCGCTGACTTACAAGATTTATTTGCCCGCACCGCGCAATATATACTTGTGCAGTATCTGACAAATATAGGAAAAACAATAAAAAGATAAAAACAGTGAAAAATCTATGGGACATAATCATCGTGATAGCACACTATGAGCCTCACGTGTGCAAGCGTTCTGAAGAAAATCAATTTCTTTTTGTGATAAGGCAATTGAAGGCCTGCTTACACACGCATCGGCCAGCCTAGCCATTTCCGCAGCCTCGTAAATTTCGCGTAACATCTGTTTCCGGTGATGCTTAACCACTGCACAATGCTACAAGTCGGGAGAGCAGCCGCAGTCTCGGCAGTGAACGGCGAGGTGGCCCGAACCCGTTGAAGATACATTGTGAGCGTGCTCTTTCAGCCGCTCATTCATATTTCCTATATTTGTCAGATACTGCACAAGGATATCTTGCGCGGTGCGGGCAAAAAGCCATCCTGTGAATAGCAGACACTGCTTTGAAGATCTCAACCAAATCTTGCAGTCGTGCGCGGCAAGCGGAGTCCCCGCCGCGCCCTGTTGTCATACAGGGGCATGTGCTCACTCTCTTCTGATCTGCCGGCGCCTGCTTTTTGCCGTCAAACAGCAGGTAGCATTCTAGTAGCCAACAGCCGACATAAATGTGGAATGGCCTTTGGGCCAGGCGCGCTTCTTGCCACGCGGTGCCGTCACGTGCCAGCGCCATGCTTCATAGTCTGCTAGCATTAGAGTGAGCCACAGTCGCGCACAAGAATCACAAAGGGAGAGACCAATCGCGTTTCACCACGCGCTCTCAAGGTCATGACGCGCGCTGACGTCACATCTTTCCGCCATACTATCCTTCTCCGTGTAGCTTCTAGCGCGCTCGGCGGCACGATAGCACAGAGAGAGCACCCTGTATCTCCGCTCATTCTTGACGCATTCAAGAAATTTTTGTGGCAATCGATTCCCAAGGCAATAAGCTTCGATACTGAGGTAATTCGATTATTCTACCGGAAAGTTGTTTGGGACCCCTTTAAAGGCAATTTTCCGGAATCAGTTTAGTGCACGGCAACACGCACTAGTGAAGTAAGATAGACTATGAAGATTACATGAGAAAGCTACAATCAAGAAAAAATATCGAATAGAAGCATAAATAATTTTCAAGAGAAAGCTTTTCTAGGAGGACTTGTTAGGAAGTAGCGGCTCAAGGACATTAGGACAAAAAAAAAATTGGGGACCCTTAAGCTTCGCCTTTAAGAGTTGAACGCGATAGCGAAATCCGGCCCCTAGTGCGCACTTCAACCACTAAGTGCATACTTATTAGTGTGTGTTGTTAAACACACACACACACACACACACACACACACACACACACACACACACACACACACACACACACACACACACACACACACACACACACACACACACACACACACACACACACACACACGCGCGCGCGACGTAACTATAGTAATGGTAGAGGTTTTCGATCTATTTAGCAGCATTTTATAACAACTTCATGAAAATATTGTGCAGTGATATAGTCACATGGTCTTCTACGTATTATGAACTGCGCGTAGGCGTGATACTTTTATTCGTAAATGGTCACATTCTGTCGTCCTTCTTGCGTTAACTATCTGACAACTCTTCGATTTGTTCTTCTGAAGACCTCTTCCGGCCAACCGCAACAAGCATCGCCTTATGGTCGGTGAAATGGCAACTGCAGTACTTCACTTCTTTAATGGTGTTGTGAGAATGAAATGCTAAATCTATGCAAAAGTTGTAGTCTGTTGAAATGGCATTTGATGGAGTTGCCATCTCTGAACCAGCCCGCGTTTGTAGGATGTCCGGAAATTTTCTGCAAACCCGAACATTTTGGTTGAAATCTCCGACAACAAGTAAGGCTTCGGACCCTATGCATGGCTGCAGCTCTCTCACGACGAGGTCGGCAGTCTCGTCACGCATGTTCCGGGCGTAACGTATGCGCACACAATCACCACACTACCTCGTCGTACGGCACAAACCTCTGCACACTCGTACACCAGTTGGACCAGAGAGACGGCCTCCGCTTGCACTTCCTGTTTGACGTATATGGCCATACCAGCAGCACGGATGTCGGAGCGTTTTGCAGCGCGGATGCAGCGATACCCATCCACATTGCATGAGTAGTTTGGATCCATCCGGGTTTCAGAGAAGCGCAATGCAGTAGTATTCGTTAAAATAAAATCACTAGTGACGTCTGCATTGTGTGCACCCAAGGAGCGCACGTTCACACAGCCGACCGTGAGGAAGTAGGCAGCCAGCATACGGTTGCTGTCGGCGCTGATGGGAGACAATGCTGGTAGAGTCTTGTGAATTCGTCAGTAAAGGCGCGATCAGGGTTATCCTTCAAGTGAAAGAAGCGATGGTCATTTTCTTGGTTCATCAGATATAACCCGTCAATGGTGATAACCCTGCTGAGAGCGACGTACACAAGCTTTTGGTTCTGCGACTTTGAGTAATCGACAACCACCTCATCGTATGTGCCTCCTTGGGACTTATGAATGCTGATAGAGCTCGCCTGGACGATAGGGAATTGCTTGCGCCTGACGGTTATGTGGCTCAGTTCTTTTCCCTTTAAGTGGCAGCCGATGGTAATGAGTTCGATGGGAACCCAGTTGACGTGAATGTTGGGATGGCTTTCCCGGTAACGTCGCCCCTTTAGCAGGGCTGTTGCACATCTCTTCCATTTCTGCAAGATCAAAGCTTGGACTGCTGAGCCGAGCTTTCACAGCCAGTATTCTTGACACTCAATTGTCGAAAATTTCAACGAACTTGTTGTTGTCCAGGATATATATCTCGCGGCGAAGTGGGTCGAACAGGAGCACGTGCTCGCGCTTGTAGTTGATCACGTCGAATAGTGGGTAGGCGTGGTAGCGAAGAACCGCAGGCTGCGCTCTCCTTCGACCGTTGTTGAATGACGTGAGGTGTTCGGAGTACGTTAATGCAGCTTGATTGTCCGGGAGGTCTTCATACTTTTGTATGTAGTCTTGCACCACACGTCTGTGCTAGTCTCATCTAAGCCTTCACGATCCATCAATTTTCGACTTTTTCGGATGCGGACTCGCTGCTCCGGCCACGCGGTGATGGCTGTGACTACGGCACGACTTGTGTGTGACATGCCAAGGCCGAGCACATGCCAGGCCGCCTCTTGCTCGACACCTGGACTGTTTTCAACATCTTACGCTAAGCTGTCGGATAGCTTACGCGTGGGTTAAGCCAGATTCGGGAGATTCGTCCACGACTGTTCGCAACTCTTTGTGCAGGTTTGACATACCTCGGTTTGCCTTATTTGCATACTCGACCACGCATGAAGCACAGGCGTACACGTCGAAGATTATTTGTAGGTCCATGTTTGAGTCTAGTACCGAGGCTATCCACGGGTTGAAATTATAAAAGTGAACCTGATCACAATCCCTTTTCATCACCAGAGTCGGGCGAGAAACGCCAGCCCGTATGATTTCAATATGCCCTTGTTCATCTGCAACGCCATTGTACTGACGCAAATGTTCCATTGAATCGTACACTGTCACTTCAAGAGCAGCGTGAATGTTGCTGTACCTTGCTTTTAGTTTCGTTTCTGATCTCTTTTCTTCTTCACTGAGGGCAGGCGAAAGTGGCATAATGACTCGAGTTTGCTCCGTTAGCCAGAAAGGCACGTTGAATCGGCATTTGGTTCGGCCATTTTCGTAACATGTCTCCGTATGCTGGTGAGTCTGACATCTATGTCTTCGGAAGCTTTCAGCGTGCAAAGAACTCAAATGTTCGGCCATACGAATAGTGCGAGGCATTTCGAGACCGATGTCCTCATTGGGTGCATTATCGAGCCGGAGTAGTAGATGAGCATGAGCGCTGCCCCGGCGCTGAAATTCAACACGCTTGAGAGAGAGAAAAGGTTTATTATGGCAGAAAAGCTGAGAGGTCGGCCTGAATAAATGTTCTGGCCTGCTACTCAGCAGTAGGAAAGGGGAGAGTGGTAGTATAGAGAGTGGAGAGAAGATGCGGATGATGATGATGGAAAAAAGTGGCGACGAAGTAAGTCCTTGAATGTCCAAAAACTATTTACAGTCTCTCGTCGAGCTCTGTATCGCGCAAAAACATGTTCAGCGCTTTCAGAATATCGCGCTGATGACATGGTGGTGGTCCCAACAGAACTTTTTCTGAAACTTGTTGCTTCGATGACAACAAGACGGCCGCCATTGAATTTCTTTGCGTGAGGTATCGTGGGCAGACGCACAGGTTGAAGTACTCCTTGACCACATAGGGGGCGAACGGGGAAACCGTCTTGTGCTGCAGAATCTGCATGATCACTCGCACGATGTGGTCGAACTACGCTGAGCAAACCACCGGATCATCGCTCACAAGCATAGACTTTTCATAAAGCCTTAGCTGCTCGAATGGCACTTGAGGATGGTGCGGATCAATGTGTAGACGTTGTAATAGCTTCACCAATCTATCCCAGTGTATTGCCGAGGCCGACAAAGTAAGGAACGCTGTTGGCTTGCCGAGCTGGCGGATCATTGCGAACACGTCCTGTTTGCGCGATGCCAGTACTGCACTGTGTTTGGGACACAGTGCATGTACGCCATGTCATGTTTCACTGCGCTCTCGATAAATTGTCGGTCCTCCAAGTGCGCCTTGGTGACGACGCCCATGCCAGTCGTGTTCCTGAAGACGACGTTTGCCTACGAAGCAATTCGCGTGCGCATCACTTTGGCTGCCGTATATAGCACGTGGTAAGCTGCCGCACCTCTCCGGTCCGTTCTCCGACATTCGCTCGATGCCATGGTGTACACGCTAGGCTTGCTGGCTGGGTTGATGTTTCGAGGCCCACCGAGGTAGATTTGAGGGAACGACAGCTCCTCATCAAGCTCATCTTATGCAATGTGCAGTGGTGTTACACCTTCCCCTGGCGCTATTATGAGAACATTGTTGTCGTCGAATACAAGGGACTGTTGACCAAGTGACATGGCCAACGATGACTCCATAGGATTGTTGTGGTCTTCTGGGCAGTCACATGCTCGCAGTTTTTGTTGCTCGGCTTTGCCAGGTGCTCACACACTTTGTCCATCTTCTCTCGGCTGATTCTGACGCCATAGTAACGATATAATGTAGGCTTTTCGAGAAACGCGAGCCAAGGTCGCAACTCACCCTTTTTGACCATACCACGAATGTACACACTTTTATATATAATTCGACGCTTAATGTGGGCGCACAAAGCTTGATCCTCTTCGACATCTCCAGGAGGCATTTGGACTGTTGTGCTGACGTTGATGGGCACGTTCACAATCGGTCCCTTGATGGCGAGCTGGCCGCTGTCACTGTACAGTAGTCTCCCAATTTGCATAAAGGGGATTCGCGGTGACACAAGGTGCTCACTCACAACATTAAGCTTTGGCAAATGAGAAGGTTTTGGTGGATACGCATACCCGTTCGTGGTGGAGACGTTTGGCATGCGCTCTTGTCGGATGCTCTGCATGCAAGTGCGACACACCTGGAATCTAGAAACACCCGTGAGGAATGCATCGGAAACCACGTCAGCATGCGTTTCTGGAAGAGGCTTTAGATCGTTCTTGTGACGATCGCACACGGAGCACGAGTAGCTAAATGGATTGCTTGTGAAGCGTTTGTGAAACATATTAGTGGCCCTCACATCCTGTTCTAGTCTCTCCCGCGCTGCTTGCTCTGCATCGGCTCGTCGCCTCAGTCCTCTGGCCTCGGCTTCACGAGCCCTCAAATCAGGATTTTCTTGCCGTTGTTGACGCCTCTCCTCTGCTTCTCTCGCTGTCACCTCGGGGTGGTCTTGGCGATGCTGGCGCTTGGCCTCAGCTTCTCGAGATCGAAGTTCGGCGTCATTCTGGCGCTGTTGACGCCTCTCCTCGGCTTCCCTCGCTCTCATGTCAGGGCTGTCTTGGTGACGCTGACGCTTGGCCTCCGCTTCTCGAGCTCGAAGTTCTGCGTCATTTTCGCGTCGTTGACGCCTGTGATCTGCTTCTCGCGCTCGAAGTTTAGGGTCCATATAACGGTTGTCCGGATAGACGGCCATAATTTCACAACAGACATAGGTTCGCACGCTTGTCTGCCCATTTAAGCTAAACATCGTACTGACCCATACAAGGCTCAGCAAATATTGTCGTAGAACTGGGCTCGTTCCGTCTTTGAGGTAACTTGCAGATGGTTCAAAGGATCAGCCAGCAGAAGTGTGTAGTCTCTTTCTTTGCGCTAACTTCCCGAATGCCTCTTGTGCAATGTTTGCGAGACGTGTTGAAGTGAGATACAAGGTAATGCGTATGATCTGTTCTGTCTCCTCTGTTCATTACACCTTTGTTAGCGAGTGAATTCACGTTAACTGTCCTCCGTTTATGTTCGTCTATGTGCGCTATCCACTCTGAGTGTTAATGTAATTACTACGATAACATTAACTGCCACATATATAGCTGATAAAGCTAAGAAATGTAGATGTCCGATTGACTGGTATTGCTGTCAATGCTTGCCACTTCGGGTGAACTGTGATTTTTTTACAGGATCAAGCGATTGCCACAAAGATGTCATTTCTAAGGCGCGATCAATTCTTCTGTGCACAACGATTGAGAATCCGGTAACCTCGCCGTGAGTATTTACTCTTTCAGCCGCCTGGGAAACAGTGCATGTGGCATCACCCAGCGGAGATTTCACATGTTAGTGTAATTATATACCTAATTTTTTTCCTTTCCTTGAAGTTGTGTTCAAGATAAAAAAAAAACATTCACTCATATGATCAAAAAATAAACAGGTTAGCTCTAAGCTCTTTGAGTAATACTAAAGAATGTTAAAATGCGTTTTAAGAAACGACGCGGAGGAATCCTAGAAATCAAACTCGAAGTAATTATTTAAGGCGTATAGGAATATTTAGGCACATCATTAGAAGGTGTCGATGATTGTTCGGAATTCGCCGCTTGCTTCGAGCACATGTTCTACGCAGTTCTGACGAGCAACGTTCATCGCTCTAAAGGTTAATGTGTGTGTATGAATGCTCCATAATTGTACTGGTGCAAAGCACGTGATAAAATGTCATGCGATGGCATCCGAAATTCTGTAGGAAGGCTTCGTATGACGAAGAGTTTCTATAATTGAAATGACACGTGGGAAATGACTGAATTGAGCGTGAAGACGAATTGCTGGCTCAAACAACTACGAACGAAATGTCAGGCACGTTTGTGCCGTGAAAAAAAATCATTCTTACGACGTTTTGGTCGGCCTATAAAAGGAGTCATTTGGACAGTCACTGGTTAGCGACATGTTTTCAATCTCAGATATTAGCAGTATTGCACTAAACCTAAGATGTAAGGTGACATACCATAAAAACCTGGCAATAAAAACCTCCTGTCTAGTGTTGTCTAATATCAACACTAAGTTTATTCGAAAGGTCTAGAGAAGTTCGCTAACAGGCGTGTGATGCGACACCTTGATAAACACCTACTTATTATAAAAATACCATTCGCAGTGATGAACTGCGTTTTCATATGGGGCAGATCATCTTTACGCAGGAGGAAGCCATTTTAAATCCTCTAGAACACGAATCACGCATATTGTGTTTTATTGGCTATACGAAAACCGTTAGGTTAATCGGTCAGGTTAGCAACAGGTTAAAATGGACGTCACAAATGTCTGTTTTAACCTTTTCAATGTTAACTTAAGCCGTTGGGTTCTGTTAAAATGAATAAATTCAGAACAAATCTCCAGCATATGCAACTATAGGCTTGTGGCACTGTGGATGTCCAGAAATATATACGATGGATCATCAGGTATGTGCAAATGAACATGTCATATGTGCCGCTGTTTAATTTTCCGGATTTACTGTAAGAGGCAAGATGCGAGGAACAAAAATGAAAAAGTTAGGCAAACAGAGGGCGAAAAGTGAGCAGAAAGTGGATAACTCGGAACAGTAGCGCAAAAAAATCACACAGACGACGACAGAGCATGACGGGACACAGCGCTAAAAAGCGGAACACTACGGAATAATTGAGTACCGCTGCTATACAGAAGTGGATGATCTGACAGGCCCAGGGGATAGCATTGCGCCTATGGTAATTGCTTCACTGCACATTATATCCTTGCACCAGTTAGAGCAACGTAATTGTTACCGAGGGATAGAATACGCTGCCGAAGACAGCAGCGAGTTACATCAAGTGATGATATCGGGGAGTTCGCAGGCATAACAGGGAATCAGCTCGCACAAAAGCAAGCTAAAGCGGAAATCATTCGAAGAGGGTTTCATGTTGCAGTGGGTATAAAGTAGGCTGATTATTATGCTGGTGGTGTTGATGATGATAATAATGCTCAACGAAGGGGCCGGTATCTGGCGCACTCTCGCGGTTCATTCGACGCTACCGTTAAGCGGCACGCGTATTTTCGCAGCGGGATCCACCCGACATTATATATCTCTGGAATCGATCTACATTATTGACGCGGCGTCAACACGAATGATGGAAAAAATTGTCATGCGGTGACGTCACCATATCGCGTTGTCATGACGCCTTATAACGTGACCTCACATGATGACACCTTCACGAACCGTCGTTTTGGTGAAAGGTGGGCCGACCCCTGAGGCACTGCAAAACCACGTGAGGCGCAGAACACTTCCAATACCTCAGATACAAGAGGCAGTACAAAACCACGTTGGGTGCGGAAAGCATTCGGAGTGAGGGAGAGGGGGATCAAATACAATCGACTTAGAAGAAAACGAAGGTGGCTTTCGTCGTCGAGTCGTCTCAGGTCAGTACATAAGGGGCCGTATGAGTTTTTTTCGCGATGGAGGGGCGGACAGACGAATTTTTCTGGTCCCGTCGGCAAAAAAGGAAATGCTGCGTAGTTCAAGTTCAAGTTCAAGTTCAAGTTTATTAAAAAGAATGGCTGTATAAAATATATACATCGAGGTGCAAAGTTTTCAGAAGGAGGCCCAAAAGTAAAAACTGTGGAAGGGCCTCCTATCAGAATTGGACAAAAATTTTTTTTTTATTAAGGACAGGGAGTAAATTTATTCTACGTTCAGAGATATAATAAAAAATATATAGAAAAACTCAATATTAGCAACACAATAACCAATTGAATAGACGAATTAATGCGATGAAAGCAGGTATGTTCAAAAACAGTATAAAAAACACTCGACAAAACATCAATAAAGGCAATGCAGGAGCGGAATGTTACAGTAATTAAAGTGATGAAAGCACCCCCGCAGGGGCGTCTGCGCAAGCAGGCGTTTGGTGTGTAGCGACACCACGGACCCGAGCTAACGGGGGGTTTCGACCCCCTCCCACGCCTAGCCGTGCGTGGCTTTGCCGTGTCCGGGGAAAAGGGGATCCTGGGGGTTGAGCCGACGCTGGGTGTTTGGACCTTTAAGGCCCCCCAGCAGAGGCAACACACCTCTTTGGCCCTAGCTTCACGTAGACGGCACCCCTGGGCTGACCCACCCAAGGGAAATCGGCAGTCGCCTTTTCCTGTCCCTCTCTTCTCACACCTTCGCCTTTGTCTCTCACTTTACATCTTTCCTGTCTTCTCCTCACTTCTGTTTACTTCCGTTTTTCCTGGCGGCAAGGGTTAACCTTGTGTGGATGACCAGTCTTGGCTCACCATATATGGTTATAGCGGTGGTGTACGACTGGCGCTGGCAGACCTGTCTTCGCACATGTCCTGTCGCGTCCCCTTGTTGGGCTCGGTGGTGGACGGTTGGCACCGTCGCCGAAACATAAAGCATGCTATGTTAAGTTCATCTTTTTCCAAAACCGATCGTACTCTCAAAAGGGTACGCACCGAAGCACCCCTGCAACTTTTTTCTAAAACGCATGAACATTATCCAAAGTACCACGTTGTCCACAGCGAGCAGTCAGACGAAAAAGCCAGAACCATTTCACCATTTCTGGTGGCAAAAAGCCTTACGGAAAAACTAGGACCAGGTTACAAGGCGACTAAGATGGCCAGTGGCGACCTACTTCTTGAGCTGAAAGACAGAAAACAGTACGAAAATCTCTCCAACCTCACATCATTCGGAAGCATCCCTGTCAGAGTCACCCCACATAGGTCCATGAACACCGTCCGTGGTGTTGTCTCAGATGAAGATCTCTTGAACCTCTCCGAACCTGAACTTCTTGATGGATGGAAACAACAAAATGTCGTCAACGTTCAAAGAATCAAAATAAGATGGGACAATGTAGAGAAACCAACCAAGCACATAATACTAACATTCGAATCGAGCGAACTACCAGAGACAATAGAAACAGGCTACACGAAACTAAGAGTGCGCCCATACATTCCCAACCCACGAAGATGTTTTAACTGCCAAAAGTACGGACACAGCTCACTAACGTGCAAAGGACAACCCACCTGTGCCAGGTGTGCCTCTAAAGATCACATGTCAGACAAATGTGAGGCTGCAGCTCACTGTGCCAACTGTGGTGATGACCACCCTGCATATTCACGGTCCTGTGTTGAATGGAAGAAAGAAAAGGACGTTATTTCTTTGAAAGTGAGAGAAAATATCTCTTTCAGAGAAGCCAGGAAGAGATGCGCACCCTTTTATGGCACAACTTATGCGGATGCGGCGCGTCAGGGGGCAGCGTCGCACCGACCTCCGCCACTCGCCCGGCCCGTCCTAAGCGGACCGTCGGCTGTGGCACCTGCCCCCAAGGCGGCAGTAGTTCAAGCTACTCCGCCAACTCGCGAACAGGGACCGGCGACTCCAGGGCCGTCGGGTCTCAAGGTTTCGTCTCAGGCGAGGCCCGAAACTCGAGCCACTAGCCCGCCCGTGCGGGCATCCAGTGCCTCCGAGGAGGCAATGGACACGACATCGGCACCTCGGGTGCCGAAACACCGGCGCAGTTCTCTGGACTGTGCCAAGAAAACAAAAAAAAACAATAACGGGGCCGGACGACCGTCCTGCCTCCTGAAACAAAGTATTTCACTTGAATACTCCACACTTCCTTATTGTACACCCAGCACCTTTCTATAACTAATATGCAGACACAAATATTACAGTGGAACATCCGAGGCCTTCTCCGAAACCTCGATGACATTCAAGAACTCCTCCACGAACTCAATCCAAAAGTGCTGTGTGTACAAGAGACACATTTAAAACCACAACACACAAACTTTCTACGCAACTACGTCATTTTTCGAAAGGACCGAGATGATGCCACGGTATCATCTGGTGGTGTAGCCATTATAATCAATCAATCCGTAGCATGTACACATTTACCACTACAAACGTCCCTAGAAGCAGTGGCTGCTCGAGCAGTTCTTTTAAATAAACTGATCACGATTTGCTCTCTATACATACCGCCACAATACAACCTACAAAAACAAGAATTCCAGTCCTTGGTAGACGAACTGCCGGAGCCTTATCTGGTCCTTGGGGACTTAAATGCGCATAGTGGTTTATGGGGTGATTCTCGCTGCGATGCGCGAGGTCGTCTCATTGAACAGTTTCTCTTCTCCTCCGGCGCGTGTCTGTTGAATCGGAAAGAGCCAACATACTACAGCCTTGCAAACAATACTTACTCGTCCATAGACCTCAGCATTACATCTCCATCCCTTCTTCCAGTCCTTAATTGGAGAGTTATTGGGAATCCCTATGGAAGCGACCACTTCCCAATAATTCTAAGCGCAGCAATAACAAATCAATATCCACCACTTGTCCCTAAATGGCAGACTGAAAGAGCCGACTGGAAACGGTTTCGAAAACTTGCCCACTTAAGCTGGACTGACATGTGTACCTTAAGTATAGAAGCTGCTGTGGACTACTTTACAGCCTTTTTGATCGATGCTGGAACCAAAGGCATCCCGCAAACAAGTGGGATATCTGGAAAACAACGTGTCCCATGGTGGAATAATGATTGTCGCATTGCACGCAACAAGCAAAACAAAGCATGGAGGTTGTTTCGGGATTCTCCGACAGCGGAGAATCTTATAAACTTTAAGAACATAAAGTCCGAAGGAAGGAGGACGCGCCGACAGGCTAGAAAGGAAAGTTGGCGGAAGTTTTTATCAGGCATCAATTCGTATACACAGGAGGCAAAGGTCTGGAACAGGGTCACTAGGGTAGTAGGAAGACAAGCGTATTCACTCCCTCTAGTAAGCACAGAAGGCGACAGCTCGGAAGATCAGGCGAACTACCTAGGCGCACACTTCGAACAAGTGTCCAGTTCCGCGCATTACTCTGAAGTCTTCCGACGGTACAAAACAAGAATAGAAAAACAAAAACTACAGCGGAAAAGTACAAAAAACGAGGCATACAACCAACCTTTCAGCTTAGCTGAGCTACAGGTATCGCTAAACAGCTGCAGTGATTCAGCCCCAGGTTCTGACCGTGTGGTATATGACATGTTAAGAAACCTACCTGCCGAAGCGCAAGAAACCTTACTATCACTGTACAATGCCATCTGGTTTTCCGGCGAGATCCCCTCGTCTTGGAAGGAGGCGATTGTCATTCCTATTCTGAAACAGGGCAAAGATCCATCCTCCGTTACGAGTTACAGGCCCATTGCACTAACAAGCTGCCTGTGTAAACTTTTCGAAAAGATGATAAACCGCCGACTTATGCATTTCCTGGAAAGAAATAATCTACTGGACCCGTATCATTGCGGATTTCGCAACGGCAGATCCACCACTGATCACCTGTTACGTATCGAGGCACAAATCCGTGACGCATTCGTCCACAAGCAGTTCTTTCTTTCTGTGTTCCTCGATATGGAAAAGGCTTACGACACAACATGGCGCTTTGGAATACTAAGAGACCTGTCCCACCTTGGTGTACGTGGTAGAATGCTAGATATAATAGAGAGCTACTTGTCGGATCGTACATTCCGTGTCCGAGTAGGAAATGTTCTCTCGAGACCATTTCTTCAAGAGACTGGAGTACCACAGGGTGGTGTACTTAGCTGTAGACTCTTTATCATCAAAACGAATTCCTTGCGTCATTGCATCCCACGAAATATGTTTTATTGAACATATGTCGACGATGTACAGGTCGGTTTTAAATCATGCAACATTTCGATATGTGAGCGGCAGGTCCAGCTAGGTTTGAACAAGATCTCCAAATGGGCAGACGAGAATGGTTTCAGCCTTAACCCTCAAAAAGCACCTGTGTCCTGTTCTCTCGAAAGAGAGGCCTTCATCCTGATCCAGATATTGACCTGTATGGTCAACATCTCTCCGTGAAGACAGAGCACAAATTCTTAGGCCTAATTTTGGATAGTAAGCTTACGTTCGTATCACATATTAAATATTTAAAAAACAAATGCATAAAAACAATGAATGTTCTAAAAGTGTTGTCATGCGCTACGTGGGGCAGTGACAAGAAGTGTCTGTTGAACTTGTATAAGAGCCTCATACGCACTCGCCTAGACTACGGGGCAATATTCTATCAATCTGCGACACCAAGCGCCTTAAAGATGCTTGACCCAGTCCACCATTTAGGCATTCGCTTATCTACGGGCGCCTTTCGCACTAGCCCCGTAGAAAGCCTCACGTCGAATCGAATGAGTGGTCGCTTCATCTACAGAGATCCTACTTATCATTTGTATATTTTCTCAAAGTGAACGCAAACAAGGAACACCCCTCACACGCCACAATCAGTGATTTGTCCACGTCTGCCCTTTTCCACAACCGTCCTTCGCAGCGAGAGCCCTACTCACTTCGTGTGAGAGGCTTGGCAGAGGAAATGGGTGTTCCACTTCTTGAGCACAACGTGATGCCTCCTGCAGTAGAGCTTCCACCGTGGCAGTGGCAGACTATTAACTGTGACCTATCCTTTGTAGAGGTTACAAAACACGCACCACTCGCACATATCCACGCTTACTTTCTTGAATTACAGCACAAATATTCCTGCCCTGAATACTTTACAGATGCTTCAAAATCTCACACTGGTGTGTCTTATGCGGCGGTCGGCCCCTCTTTCTCCGATGCCGGCGTTCTGCACCCTAATACAAGTATTTGCACTGCAGAAGCGTATGCGATATATGCTGCCGTTAAACACATTAAGCACTTACAATTACGAAATTCAGTCATATACACTGATTCATTAAGCGTTGTAAAGGCATTGAAAACTCTCAAGAAACACAAAAATCCTGTCATCGTCTCACTGTATTCACTGCTATGTACCGTTTACACACTCGAACAGCGTGTTGTAGTGTGCTGGGTCCCAGGACACCGTGAGATACAAGGCAATGTTATGGCAGACAAACTAGCTGCATCCATCCAACAAAGCTCTGCCAATACATCTGTTGAAGTCTCTGCATCGGACCTTAAGACCGTTATAAAGAAATCACTAAGGGCACACTGGCAGCGCTTGTGGGATAGAGAAACCAAAAATAAATTGCATGTCATCAAGCCGCGTCTTGGCGCCTGGTCACCGGTGTCAAAGTCACGCTATGCAGAAGTCACACTTTGTAGAATGAGAATAGGACACACGCACAGTACACACGCACACCTTTTATCCGGCGGTGACCCACCCATGTGTGAGAAATGCGACACGCCACTCACTGTACTCCACATCCTCCTTCAATGCACCCATCTTGATGCCATCCAAGAAAAGCATTTTCCATCGTACCGCCGACATCTCCCACTCCATCCCTCAATGTTCATAGGCAGCGAACCTGTTTTTAAATACAATTCACTCCTCGGTTTCCTTAAAGATATACATAGTTTTAATGTTATATTCCCGGGCAACCGAAGCACGGCCTCCCAACAGAGGCCGCTGCTGCGGTAGTTCTCTCCAAAGAAAACACTTACCTCCAGGCCTTTGGACACAAAGGACCTGAGGAGGCCCAAGTGCTATTCACTCCGTACGTCATCGCCATAATTTCAAGTTGTATATATATATAGATCTGCTCACATATTTCACGTCACTGTCATGATTTTAATAGATATATGTTTTTACCCGCCTTTATGGCGTGGAATTTTAAGGCCCTTATACAGCCAGCTACCATAATCATTGCTTACATCTTTTGTCCCCCGACCTGGCGCTCTTTGGCCATTAATTGGCCCTTGCGCCACAAAACATCACATAACAACAAAGTGATGAAAGCACGTATGTTCAGAAACACATGAAAACACACGGCAAAACATCAATAAAGGCAATACAAAAACGGAATGGTATACTAATTAAAGTGACGAGAGCATAAAACTAATTGCGATTTTCACCATGATATATGTGTAATTCGGAATTTAAAGTCAAAGCAAATGAGAAAACCATATTTAAGGGCAGCCTTTTAAGATTTTTAACTATTGGCGTATTCAAGTACATTGCAATGGGATAGAAATCACGTGATGTGGAAACACAGGTAAGCGGATAAGTGAGTTACTCAGTTTTAATGGTATGTTCCGGCATGGTATTGCGTATTGACTTGATGGCTTGCTTGCGGAATGTAAACGGACACTGTGTTTTTTCATGTATGAGAACTTCTCTAGAGCCTTCAGCACATAATTTCGGAAATAAAACTCCTGTGAAGAATTCATCAAAGCCGTGCAATGTTTTGTTATTGATGATTTCAACACTTCCTTTGCACAGTAGCAACACTTTACGTGACACGTGGAAATAGAGGACTGAGAAAGGATAAGGGCGTAAAAAATCAACCGCATTCTGCTCTCTACTGAGTGCAATGTTCCCATTTAGATAAACTTTCTTTGTCGCTGGACATATGGACACCGATGCGAAGTGCCGCACCATGCGCTGCTCATACACGTAAGGTATCCGAAAGGTATTTTGCATCCACACGGCTCTCAAATTGGTGCATTGGGCTGCGCGTATACGGTATGCCCGTGCTGACTCACCCGGTGAAAGTTCGCCAATGACCCTTTCTTGCCCACCACTTTCATCCTGCACTTTGCTACATTTTCCCGCACCTGTTTTCTTTCTATCAACCCTTCTACCCAAGTGTAGTGCGGTTGATATATCCTTAATTAAGAACGTTACTATGCGCATTTCACCCTCCTCGCTGTTCCACTTCGACAAGAACCATTTATCCATCCGCCTAGTCTTGTTTTTCCTTCTGCTGTTTGTTATACTTTCTGATCGCGAGGATTCATGTTTTGCAAAAGAACTCCCCTGGACATGATGAAAATGGTGCAGTAGCCCCCTTAATGTCAGCGTTAAGAATAAGCGTTCTAATTTCGACAACCAGGAATTGTGGCCGCCAGCTACCACTCACGGGTTTTTCATCAAGTTCGAAATGTCCCGTACAAAAATCTGCGTCCATTCCATCAGTTTATGAGGAAGGCCGAGAAGAGGGTTCTCGGGCTGCCCATATACACAAGCTCGGACAGACTGTTTCGTCTGGGCATGCATAACACGCTGGAAGAAATTTCAGAGGCACAGGAGAGGGCGCAGTTCGCCAGGTTGTCCACCACGCGTTCCGATGGGAACATCCTGCGGGAGTTGGCGATTCTGCCGATGGAAATCGAGTCTCGCTTCTGCAGCATTCATCGTGAATAGCGAGAACACACCAACGTTGTTCCCATCCCGCGAAACGTCCGCCGCTAGCATAACGAGGGTAGTAGACGGGCCGGGGCAAAGGATCTTCTAGAAAGAGCTCATGATCAAGCCTGGGACTCTTGCTTCGTCGACACAGTCCAGTATCACGAGGGGAAGGCGTATGCGGCATTGAGCATCCATGACGAGGGGATGATCATGAACTCGACGACGGTCCGAACGACGGCGCCCGAAATAGCGGAGCAAGCGGCGATCGCGTTGGCCTTGCTTGACAACAGGAGGTCCACGATTTACAGCGGCTCGACATCGGTGGTCAGAGCATTTGCCAAGGGCACCATCTCGGAACCGGCCTTGCGGATCCTTCGGGACAGAAACATAGGGCTACACACACTCGTCTGGCTCCCAGCTCACATGAGAGTGATTGAGGGAGCCCCGCCCAATCTCCATGAGTCGGCCCACATAGCTGCGCGAGGACAGTAGACCACGTAGCTACCGGGGGGGGGGGCGGCGTTGTGGTTTTGGAGAATCAGGACCCTGCCACATCATATAACGAATTCCCCACATATTTTTGCCTGGGGCGGAGACAGTTTCCTCCACTACACGACAATTAAGCAGACCATAGGTTTTGACACTCAGGCTGCCTCAGATCGGGGCGTACCCTAACCCCGTGCTTTCACACAATATTTTTGTGCGGATATAGCCAATCTAGAACAGGTGCTCTGGCGGTGCCCTGCGCTACATGGCGGCGAAGTCAATATTGTCTAAATAGGAGGCTGCTGTTTTCAGCTCCGGACACGAAAAACAGTTTTGGGCAGTCCAACGGGCCCGTGGCGCAGTAGAGAGACTTGGTCTTTCTGTTCCGAATGTGGGAGTGGTCCGCAAGGTGCTAGAGCGCGTTACGGTGGACCATAATAAAGTTTATCCATCCATTCATCTATTCCACCTTGTGAAAGTGGTTGTAGAGCGAAGCTGTTGGACAAGGCAGATCTTTTCATACGACTGTCATACATTTTTTTGTTTTTTACAATGACACAATTGTATGGTGGCTGTTATATAGTGTTCTTGTGGCTGCAATTCGTATTATATTACTCCTACGCAATACTTACTACGTCGAGCACAATTAATTTATTTTCTTCCTCTTTTGCACGTATACTTATCTGTTAATCTCTTTTCTACATGTTATTTTATTCTGCTGCCCTGTAATTTGTACTCTGTGGAAATCTTCATATACAATGTATTGAATTGTACTGTATGCCCCCCTCACCCTATTCCTCTTACGGGGCATGTGAGGTATTCTCAAATAAAATAAAATAAAAAGTACCACCACTCCCACAAAAGTCTTTCGGTGAGCACCATCACCGCAGCTGATGTTTGACAACCAACACGACAATTGCTGATGTAAGACTTTTTATTTATTGTCGCTTTTGAGTAATTATTGATGGACGCGACACAAAGCACATCCGTTAGCCTGCTTGAGTGATGTCTACGTTGAATTATGTGGCCGATAATTGGAGTCTGCATAAATATCAGGCCGAGAAAACGTACCCTCGTTGCGACCATGGTGTACGTCGGAGCTGTTCGGGAACAACAACCCGTGCGTTTGTCTGAAATCCGACTGCTGCGATGCATAGTTTCTCAAGCGGCTTGCACTTCGTTATAGTCTCAAGGTGAAGAAAGTATATTTACGTGTGTCCTGCTGAGTCGTCCTCGAGGCTAATGTAAACAACTTCCAACGTTTCAAGCACATGTCAAGACTCTCTTTGGAAGGGTCAGATCACGTCTTTCTCAACTTCAAATTGGTCCGTATATCTGCCGAAGCCACTCACTTTCACTTGTTTGCGTCGGTTGCGGAGCTGTTGATATTCCCTCCCCCTGATTCTGTTCACGCACACTCGGTGGCTTCTCTACGATGGCGGCCAAGACGGCGCCCTGACCGAGGAAACTGATACCATCTGCGTGAGCCCCCTAGAAACATCGATGACGACAAAGCCATCTTCGTAAACCTAACGAGACATTCTACAGGCAATGCACAAGGGGATAGCACCCATTTGCTGGCGTGTCACTCGTGTTCACGGAGTGAAACTTCACTGCAACTATCTCCCATTCAAGCATGTTTGAGGACCAAAGGACAAGCCACCAAAAAATTCAGACAGCGCTATTGTTACGAGCCCTTATAGAGACAGGCTCGCACTCGAAACTGTGGGTTAGGAATAAGGCTGAACAGTTGAAGACAAGGTCTTGCGTAGGAATATTGCTGCACTTTAGTGCGCAAGGATCACTGATAACTGTTCTCTTGTTGCTTCACTATGCGCGCGCGTGCACTTATGCAGCAAATTAGCACTCTTGCTATACCGGCCAGGAGAGGGCGAGCCGTCAAGGCCTCTTATCGTCACGTACGTGGGAATATGGACATTGCCGTGAGTTTCAATATCTGTGAGTCATTGAACTTTGGTGACTATACTATGCGACATTAATGTCAAGTCCAGGCAGCTACTATTAGCCACTCCTCGGACATAGGTCGGGCTGCCGTCGCTCAGCATACGCAGCAACCTGACTTTGCTCAATGCATCATGAAGAAACAAATGATTCATAGCGACTGTCCAGTATTTTTTTTTGAAAAACGCAGTTCACAAATGATGATGGGAAATTTGTTCTCAAAAACAAACAGCCGAAATTCTAACAATCTATGCTGCAGACCGCTTTGGGTCTGTTCAATTATGGAACCGCGCTTGACTTCTCGAAAAGGCTGGTGTGTTGAATGGCATGCCATCTTGTTGCTGCAGGCCGGCAAGAACTGGTTCGAAGGTGTTCAGGACTTGCAGGGCACTATTAGCGGCAGGTATATGCATACTAGCCAGAAGTGTGCAGATAACACTCATGGGCGGCTTCAGTACAGAAAAAAAAACATGGACCTGTTGGGCAGATAGACTACCTGTTGCTGACTTAGCCATTGTGCTCTGTCGATGCTGTGGCTCCATAGGAAGGTGTGCCGGCGGTAACGTAGGCCCAGCAGTTACCGAATAGAATGGCAGAAGTTAATATAGTTATTAAAGAAATGTCAACAAAACATAATTATGCAGGAAAAATTTATGTATTGAAAACGAGACGTTCAAGGCCCTAAGTTGAACTAAGCACGTTATGGTAAAACAAGCGAGGGGAGGAAAGCAATATATAAAATGCAAAATCAAGGCTTATGCGACAACTACTGAGGTACTGCAGCCACCACAGCAACAGCAATAGCCTCAGAAGCAGCAGCAGCTACAATTGAAAGGAAGCTTCCTAAGCTATTAATTGTCCTATACGCATGGTATATGCTAGCTTTGATTTATTGTTACAGTTTAATCTGATTTTTTTCAAGCCTCTGGGTGTGTGTCCTTTTCAAATGAAAAAAATTTGCGCCGCTTGCGCAGTCTTGCAAGTCTGGGTCACAGCGGAGCTGATGGGCGGCTAGAAGGTCCAGGCTTGGCTATAGGCTTTTAGTCTCTCACCTCTCTCTTTTTCACCCCTTGCTACACAATGCGATACGTGGTTATGCTTGCTCTCTTTTCTTTCTATCTTTATTTTATGTCCGTTTGTTTCCATCTCTTTCTCTCTATGTCAATTTGTTTCTGTCTTTCTATCTTTTTGCCTCTTTCTTTTCTTTTGATCTCTCTGGCTTCCTCTTTCTTTTTCCCTTTTATGATTTCCTTGTATGTCTTTCTCTCTCTGTATGAAGGAGAGAAGTGGAAATCTTAAGGGCTCGTTTTTCTTTGTTATACACAATATTAATGAGCACTAACAGACAATAATGCAAAGGAAAGTATAGGGGATGTTATTGGTAGTAAATGTAAGGTAAATTTTGAAGAAAGAAACTCGACGAGAAGATAACTTGCCGCGGGCGAGTGATCCAGCAAGCACTTCATGGCGCTTCGGTGGCGCGTCCGACTAGCGGAGAGAATTCAGAGCTCTCTTTCTCAGTGCAAAATCGCTAACACACGCAATAGTAAGCTCAATCGTTGTTTCGCACTCGCTAGTTGCACTTGGTCCCACAGCAAACTGTGGAAGGGAGTCGGTCTTTGCACTACCCAATACTGCTACGACAGGTGGCGCCGTGCGTCTTGGAAACTCCAGAGTCTGACGTCTATCACGCTGCGAGCACGTACGCCCTTCGTGACCCAGAGGTGCCGGGACCTCAGTGATAACGCAAGGGAAGCACGCGTGGCAGATGACAATTGTAGTTTCGAGGCAGCAATACTCCCCAAACACTGTATTTTTAAAGACGATAGTGTTTCTTGGGATACTTGAACGCAGAAGTTTTGATCTGTCTGTCTGTCTTTTAAAGACGATAGTCTTTCTTGGAATACTCTAACGCAGAAATTTTGGTCTGTCTGCCTATCTTTCTGTCTGTCTCTCACACGATTCAGCTACCTGGCCAAAGTTTAAGCACTATCTGAACGCCCAGCCATCTTGAACTGGTAGCAGCATTCATGCTTGTGAATATTGTCGATCAAAAGAAGTATTACGCATATCTGAGGCGCGACATCAATGCGTAAGTATTAGGTGGTGTGTTCCTTTACTAGAAAATACATAGATACGTAATTCTAAAGACCCCACTATTTCTAAGGTCGCGCTGAAAATTGGACGCTATGCAAGAAAAAGCCCTCTGCCGACGATATCGTGCTGCCACCTGGCAGTGGCCCTGGGTTCTCCACAAGCTCATGTTTCCCGACGCCACTGCCAGATGGCTTCCATATCTCACGCAGCACCTCCTCTATTTTATCAATGCCAGCCAGATGCGGCCGATTCAACATAGATGAGGCGCTGTCTGAGGCAAGACAAAACATAAATGGCCGCTTGACGAAATACAACCCACTCTACAAGACATGCCCAGGCAACGCAGGGAAAAGACCGACGACCAAATTGCAGCGCAAAAGCGTCGGTGTGCAGCCGCCCGTCATATGAAGCGTGCCCAGGAAACGTCCGAGCGGATTAGCCGCGGATGAGACCTACTCTTGCAGTACGGCCGCTAGAAGTCTATCGTCTTTAGACGACATTTGCAGCGATGCACGCAGCTCCGCGGCCAAATTTTTTCTTCGAGTGAGGCAGCCTGCAGCCCCACCTGTATAAAAATGTGACTTGGCACCTTTACGCACCGGCAGCCCTATCAACTACTGTTGTGTAATGTTGACTAGCGCTAGCTCTCCGCTCTTCTGATAATGTAGCAGATTAATATGTCCTGAATACTACACCTCTACATTTCTCTAATAAATTGTTTTGCGCTGTGACAGTTTTCCACTGCAAACATTCTTTATCATCGCACTTCATTGTCGCTTTAGCTCCAGCCTTTGCGCATATCTTACACGGAAATGGACGACTCCCGGGGAAGTGGCGTGGGTATCACAAGTAGTCGGATGGCGGCCATAGGCGCAAATTATTGCAAGTAACTCAGCATATATTATACCTAAAGGCAACCTTCCGGACAAAATATTTCAAAGATGATGTGTCTTGTGCGCCGCGGATAACCTGATGCCTAATTGCGTTTGATATTGAGCATAAAAACCATGTAGACTTCTATGTCGACATTTTTCTGAGTTTTCAGTATTCATAACCATGAGCGGCCTCTGTCGGCGTTAAACTGGAAACAGCTAGGATGCTTACAGCAATCTCAAAGAACATGTGAAGGAATAATAGGGACGAAACCATAAATTTTTTCTTTGCTGGTGAAAAGGGAAGCGGGGGCTAGAATACTAACTCGGAAAGGGGCCCCGGTGGATCCACCGGGGCCCCTTTCCCCGGGCGGTCTTGGTGACGTCTTCGGCCAGCCGCACTGCCAGAGTTAGTCCTCCAGGCATGCGCTGAGCAGCATAGCCTCCCACTGCTCGACCGTGGTTATCTTGAATAACGAGGTCGTGTTGTGTTTAATGGTGTGTATCCCTTCGCGACATGCCTAGATAGTGTGGTCGAGGTTGGCGCGTGTCACCCCGCACGCATTACATTCTGGTGTATATTCATCTGGATGGATGCGACTACACAGTGAGAGTGTGGGTAATGTACGTTCTTCTAGTAATCGCCACGTTCTATACTGGTGCTTATTTAGTGAGCCGTCAGGTGGTGGGTGCTTCAACCTTACCCTACGGTAATGCATGGGGATTTCGCCATATGTAACCATTCTATCTCTCGCCTGCAACGCCAAGGCTCGACTGCGTCGTCTTCATTTTGCTGCTCTACGGGTTGTCGGCAGGGTGGCTGCTCCGACGACGCGTAAAGAGTTGGGTAGGCAATTTCTCGGGCACCGTCGTTAGTGGCTCGCTCCGTTCTCGGCAACGCCTCAGTGCCCCGGTGCCCAAATTAACTGAACATGTTGAAGAGGAAGTCGGGATGTGCTTGCGAATATGCGGTTTGCTTGCGGTGAGATGAGGTCTCTGGTGAAACTGTGGATAGCCGTTTTGGCGACACTAATGATACAAGAGGGCTTAGTAGTTGGTAGGCCAGAACGACGGATTTTTCATCGCCCTCATAGGGTTGTGCGCTCCTTATGCAGCTGGTGGTGGTAGTGGCAAGATTCGGCCCCGTGACCACAGCTAGGGACACGGCAAGTTGTGGGTACTCCGCCGCGTCTACGTAAGCTGCATGGGTGGCCCCCTCGTAGCACTTGCTGAATGGGATGAGTGAATAAAAAACGTGCATCAGATGTCCTGGCATAAAATGATGGCATATTTGCCGAACGTGTGATATTTCTGTTTATCATTCCCCAACTAGCGCAGATTCTAGGACTACTGCAATAACCTACAGCGTCGCAACTCAGAGACATTAGTCAGTTCATATTACAACGCATTTTCACCACTAATTTTAATGGCGGTACCATAGGCAACTGGTAACATTTTCAATGAAGCAATGTTAGGCTGTCTTTGGCATTCTAGCTGAGTTTTGATGATTCTGAAATTTACAAAATAACGTTTATTTTAGCATACATTAAAAAAATGTGCACAGGCAGTCACGGCCTCTTTCTCTTTTTTTTCATTTTTTAGTTAACGAAGAAAGGAATTTCACGAATAAATAACCCGAACTAGGCGTCCTAATAGGAGAAATCAGTATGATTTTGACACATACTAAGGGGATAACAAATGTGGCATTCTCAGAGCGATGGTGGAGCTAGCAAATTTAGGTATAAAACACCTATTTGAATCAATGCGGATGACATTTAGAAAGCGGTCTGAATCACATGCGTCACATAGAGCAGAATGTCTAAGAGAGCTTGCTCGGCCAGCCAACTTTGTGACTTCTATGAAAAGAAAAATTCATTTAGGCTCTTAGTGCTCGAGTCGTGTAATAGCCAAGACAGATGTCGGCTTACAATGAGCGCTTAAAAAATGTCGACAGGTTCTTCACCTTATTTGCGCGCGTGCTCGCGACATTTGAAAAAATGTCGTGTAATGCGTGCGTCATTCACTGCTTATGACGAAGTAAGCTTTATCAGGCATTTACTGGTTGTATTTTCTTTCCGCATCTTATTGCGTCTTGCGTGTAGCATTAGGTTTGGGGTATCTATTTTTGTTAAATGTACTTATGAGGAATAAACTGTACTTGCAGAAACAACTTTGAGTTTCTTGAAAACACAATTTCGGACTAAATTTGGACATTTCGTGGAGAAACTGCGTGTATGGAAAATTAGGTCAAATGTAGGAGAAACACAAGACGAGCGCGAACTATTAGCTGATGTTTTATTGAGAAAAGAACTTTTGTGCAAAATAACTTTTTTGGAACTACTCATGTGCATGCACGAAGATGTGTCCGGAACGAGATCAAACCGATACATGCGCTTTTAGCCACATGCTATGAGTTGTCAAGAAACATAATCTCTTGATCACGCAGAGACACAGGTGCTTGACTAAGGCAATCTTTCACCCAACTTGTTAACGTTCAAAGCCTCGATTACTTCTGGGAGGAAATGCTTTTGTTCATATAAATGATGGTTGTCTTATTGAGAGAGGGCGAACATGTGCACTGGCGACAGTGCGTGGACAAATGTGATGTAGGGGTTTCTTCTGAGGAGTTAAAGTGCTCTCTGAGCCGCACGTTAACGCAGCGGTCTGTATGGCTCACATATGCTCGACCACATAAAAGTCGTAATCTGTATACAACGCATGCTACACATGGAATGTATCTTCTATCTTTATGATGTATCCCGAAACATTTACTCAAACCATCAGGTTGTTGTCCTGTCCGCCTCCTGTCGACAAGATCACAAGCTTTTGCTAGTTTATTTGGTGCTGAAGTTCCGAAGTGTGCCCCAAATCTGTAGGCTACCTTTTTTAATCTATGGGTGATTCGATGGATATACGGACAAAAATTCAATCTTCTTTTTTTCTAACTTGCTCACTGCTTGGCGCATATTTATTTTATTGTTTTATTGTTTTTACAAGCTTTAGCTTTACACATGCTGAATCTAAAACACAAGAAGATGAGCCCGCATCTTCTACTTTAACTGTTCAGTAACACTAGCAGACATTAAATGCACAGATACATTATGTATGGCTTACTTAATGCTAGGAAAACAATTGAATTCTTTACCAGTTTTCTGTGGCCAGAATAGTAATTCAGCGAAGGTTTGACGGACCTTGGTCTTAATTTGCAACAGACATGATTTTGGCCAAATTTCAACCACAAATGAAGACACTGAATACATTTATCTTTCATGGCTTCAACATTGAACTTTAACCGTAGACCATTCTATTTGTAGATTTTTACAACATCCACAATTCTTCGAAGTAAAGATTTATACACACCTATAACTCACTGTTCATCAACAAATTGAAAACTCTTTCACCATACCTGACAGATTATTTTCAAGCCCTCTATCTACTTTGATTATTAAGATGGCGCTAAGAATGAAAGTAAAGTAGATCAAGCGCTAGAAAATGATATGTCATGTACGGTGAAACGCACTGTGGTCCATCTCCTGCTAGGTTTTTATATGCAGGCGGGCAAGCTGTCTGGTTTCTTCGGCATGCTCCAGATGTGTAGTGGCGTCAAGGTTTTCCTCGACCATGACCTTCAGTCGATCGTCGTTGCCAAGCGTCTCACGTAAACCAGCTTGAAAGACGTTATCGACTTCGTTTTTTGTTGAGCCTTGCTTTAAGATGGGCTCCGTGCTTTCGGATAAATTCGAAAAAATTCGATGAGCACTCGCCAGTAAAACTTTCAATAACCTGAATTTATCCGATAGTCTGATTTTAACTATCAATATTACCCTTTTACTTTATTGCAATCGAATGTTCTTAGCGGTCATTGATACATCTGCCGGGGCGTTTGCCCGATATATGATTCACCTCCCGTCAAAAGTATCTCGTAGACCACACCCATCACATTTACCAAAGGGCGTGTCGCGCACGGGCGAGAAAAGTCGACGTATCACGCCCCCGGGAGCGCGAGACATCTTGATATCGTGAGGTGGTGATATTGTCACGACGATGAAGAAGGCGGCAGTGAAATGGTAGAGACGAAACACTTCATTGGGCTACGTGTGCCCTGAAAATTAAGTAACGCAAAGTCCAAACAAAGCACGCTATACGTAAGATGTATACATAAGATGTATACATCTTATAGCGGATATTACAGTCATCCGCCTTCAGTAATCTGATCGTCCGTGGAACGCGTCATGTTTCGTAAGAGATGGAAGCTTCCAGCGCTGCAGCTCGCGTAAACTTGACAGAACAGTCTGAAATAGTTTAAGCTGATTTTTAATTTAGTGTTTCTTGAAACTGACCACATGAGCCAGGTCATGAGGTGAAAATGTGTACTATCAGAGCTATGAAATCAGTAATATTGCTAACCCCTGTCGTTTACAGATTTCACACTGTCCGGTGGCCAGTGCTTTCTCGTTGTGCGCTAAGTCTTATGGCTCTCCCTGTTTCCAGCGCGAACGTTGAGAGGGCATTTTCAAAGCTGAGAATCATCAGTCGAAAGAAGCGAGCCTTCATCAGTGCACTTGCGTCTGTTACAACAAGCTTTAAGGTTGTAATACGCACAAATTTGTATTCAAATATTCGTGCTTCTGTGTATATGTGTTTGTGCATTCAAACCTTCCAGGCATGTAAAATGCGTTTTTTGTGTTTCGATGCTCTCATGTTCACATTTCATTTAATCTATCTAGGAGTATTGAGAATAAGGCAAAATGGAACTCCGAATTTCCGAAAATTGAAGATTTACCAGAAATAAGCTGCGATAAATGGTGAATTTCCGCCCAAAAATAAACTCCGAAAAACATCCTATGAATTTCAAGGAAAATCAACTATGTAAGCACGGAGCCCAAGTTATTAGGAAAGACAATGCACGGTACGATGTCGGCTAGGATCTTGTTTAGTTGTTCCTTAAGACCGTTCGTCTGGGGGTAGTAAGTCTCCGGGGACTAATCTGGCTATACTGCACGATCTCTTGAGTAAGCTCTGCTGTAAACGTCGTCCCTCTGTCGCTGATGAGCACCTATGGCGCACTATGTCGCTGCAGGATGTTCTCGACAAAGAACTTCGCTACTTCGGACGCACTGCCTTTAGGTAGGACTTTTCGGCATACCGTGGGCGGTAATCCGTGGCTACGACCATGCACTTATTGCCAGGTGTTGACGTTGGGAACTACCCCACTAAATCAAACCCGATTTGCTGAAACAGTCAGCATGGCGTTTTCACTGGCTGCGGCAGTCCCTCTGGCTGTACTGGATGTCTCGAGTGGCTGGTAATCTGACCAGGTTTTGACGTAATTATCGACTTCAGCGGTTAGGCGTGGTCAGTCATAATTTTCCTGGTGGAAGCCTTAGTTCCATATTAAACTAAACTGCACGCGTCGTGCGCTCTAACTTATTAGCACACTCTACAACAATCGGGAAGCTTCCTATGCATTCCGGCGCGGCCTGTGGCAAGTTTCGATAGCACGTGTAACGATAAGAAATGAGCGCACGTGCAATATGATGTTGGCGATAGTTGCAGAACGGCTGACTTATTTTCTTTACCAAGCGCGCGGTGTCCTTATAGTGAGTCGTATTTTCACAGCGACTATAGTATCCCATCCCTTTTTTGTTCAATTGAGTTACACATTCTAGTCAGCCATGCATACCGCACCACATACCCTGCTTGGAGCCGCTTCGTTCTATCTTTCAGGTAACCTGCGGTGCGTGCAAAGGCTGCGTGAACAGAGGTATCTCGTCTCTTCTCTAGCGCTTACTTTCAAGTGCTTGCTGTGGACAGTCACTTTAACCGCACGTTTTTCAGACGCTTTCAACTCAGATTTCTCAGATTTCTCTGCTCTCTTCTCTTCGCCATGTATGATGGTGACTGCTATCGGTCAGTCGCATCCGTATACGATTCTCCCTTTGCACATTACACTATACTTGTCAAGATAGTTAATACGATAGCGTTTACTGCAAGCTGCCCAGCCTATAGAACTATAAAATTTAGCTGTCTAATAGATTCCTATTGCTAGCGATGCCTGCTCATTAAGACGGTATTGTTCCAGTAAGGCGGATTCAGTGTTTTAGCGCACCGTGATTGAATGTCCGGTAAGCAACCTTGCGGTCATGTTTTGACAGTTCTAGCCACACGGAAGCAGAGTATAGGACCCACACCAGATTTCCAGGTCATGCAGGTGACTTTAATTCTGCCGGTTATATTGATTATAGGATCGAAAAATAAGCAAACCAGCCTTAAACACATTGCAGTAATACAGCAAAAGAATTTTAATATCTTACATATAACAAAGAAAAGCAAGGCGACATCCTGAAGTTCAGTGTCTCAGTTACAATGTATAACAGTAATTATAATGAAAACGAGCAGATAATGAAGCCAAGGAAAGTATACAGGACGTTAATTGCTCTGTAATATGTTTGTTGCAGTAATTATTATATTGATGTGAAGAAGGTAATGTGTACGAAAAGCCAACTTGCCGCCGGCAAGCGCGAAACCTGCAACCTTCGAATTACGATGCTCTACCAATTGAGCGGTGGTCGTCCCCTCATCCACTTCATCGGGGCGAAGAAAGATTGTCCCACACTCGCCGTCATGGCTACCAGTGGCGCTGACTAACACTCCCAGGTTTGCCTGCACATAGGTATTCGATGAAGCGCATGAGGGAACGACCGCCGCCGTAGCTCAATTGGTAGAGCATCGAGCGCCTAATCCGAAGGTTGCAAGTTTGGTCCTCGCTGGCGGCAAGTTGTCTTCTCGTCCACTTTACTTTCTTCCCATCTATATCAAAATTACTACAATAAATTTAAAACGGTACAATTAAACGTCCCATATATCTTCCGCGGCTTCATTATCTGCTGGTTTTAATTAAGGTTTTCTCAAACTAAGGAACGAGCCCTAAAAATTACCTTCTTTCATTCATAGTACTAATTAGGCACCCGCTGTACTAGGGGTTATCGGTGAATGTTCTGCATTGCCATTTGCTTTGAGATGATGTTCTACACACTTATTACGAAAACCGCTCGTCTTTCTAAAGGTGAAAGCATGCGTGTAGGCACTTTGCGTAGTTGTCCATCTGCGAAGCAGGTGAAAAAATGTTATGCGATAGTATTGTTACGTAAAATGACACGAGGCGTGACTATTTACAAGTGTATTTACACTGATGTGCACAGCATCGAGCAAGATGGAGGACAGCACCCACAGCAGACAGCCAGGCCAGTCCTCTTTGTCGTCTTCTGTACGCAGAATGTCTGGCTCTTGATGGGTTAGCTACGTAGCATTACCCCCGGCGGTAAAAGCGCCGTCTCGGTGCGCTTTAACCATGTTCTTCAGAAGGAGGGCGTTATTGTTTAAGCCGACTGACGTGCACTACGTCACTGGGCGTGTTTGCAGGCGGGTTAGTCTCGGAAACGGGAACGATCTCGTAGGTGACGTCCGTTACCTGGCGGACGATACGGTACGGACCCATGTAGCGGGATAACAACTTCTCGGACAGGCCAACACGACGAACCGGGCACCACAGGAGAACTAGGGAACCAGGCGAGAAACGGACGTCGACATGCCTGCTGTCGTAGAGGGTCTTCTGGGCTGCTTGTGAAGCCGACAGCCTAGAGCGGGCTATCTGACGCGCGTGGTCGGCACGAGCGATAGCATCCCGTGCGTATTCGCTCGGCGGAGATGTAGTAGCCGGAAGTAGGGTGTCCAGTGGTAACGCCGGATCACGGCCATAGAGCATACAAAAAGGTGAGTAACCGGCGGTATCATGACGCGATGAATTGTAAGCGAAGGTCACGTGAGGTAGCGCCAGGTCCCAGTCATGGTAGTCAGATGAGACATACATGGAGAGCATGTCCGTGAGAGTGCGATTTAGGCGCTCGGTGAGGCCATTTGTTTGGGGATGGTAGGAAGTGGTCAACTTGTGCTGCGTTGAGGAAGAGCGTAAAAGATCGTCAATGACTCGTGACAAAAATGCGCGGCCACGATCGGTGAGCAGTTGACGAGGAGCGCAATGGTGTAGAATGACGTCGTGGAGCAGAAAGTCGGCAACGTCAGTAGCAGTGCTGGTGGGGAGCGCTCGAGTGATGGCGTACCTGGTCGCATGGTCTATAGCAACGGCGACCCACTTGTTGCCAGAGCTGGACTCAGGAAAAGGGCCGAGAAGGTCTACACCAACACCCAAGAAAGGTTCGGTAGGGATGGAGATTGGGTGAAGGAGTCCAGCAGGGGGTGCGGCAGGACGCTTCCGACGTTGGCATTTATCGCAGGAGGCCACGTAACGTCGAACGGACCGGGCGAGACCGCGCCAAAAGAAGCGGCGCCGGACACGGTCGTACGTGCGAGATATGCCCAAGTGGCCGGCAGTGGGCTCGTCGTGAAGCTCATGCAGGACCGTTGAACGCAAATGTTTAGGCACGACGAGAAGTAACTCGGGGCCATCGGGCAGAACGCTACGACGGTACAGCGTGCCATTCAAGAGGACGAACATGCGGAGTGACGCGTCGTTAGGGGCAGATTCGAGACGGCTAATGAGTGATCGCAAGGAAGCATCGCGACGTTGTTCTTCACCAATCTGAAGAAACTGAGACATGGACATGACGCTGGGGCTAGGCTGGATGACCGATCCGTCTGGCTTTTCAACAGGGTAACGAGACAAGCAATCGGCGTCCAGATGGAGGCGTCCAGACTTGTAGGCAACTGAGTAGGAGTACTCGTGAAGACGCAGCGCCCACCGGCCAAGTCGTCCAGTAGGATCCTTCAGTGAAGAAAGCCAACAGAGCGCGTGATGATCTGTTACGACACGGAATGGGCGGCCATACAAGTAAGGGCGGAATTTTGAAACCGCCCAGACAAGGGCAAGGCAATCCCGTTCTGTTATAGAGTAGTTGCGTTCAGACTTCGAGAGGAGCCGACTTGCGTACGCAATAACACGATCAGTGCCCCGCTGATTTTGGGCCAATACTGCACCGATGCCGTGACCACTAGCGTCTGTGCGCACTTCTGTAGGAGCATCTGGGTCAAAATGTGCAAGAATAGGTGGTGTCGTTAGTGCGGTGATTAGCTGAGAAAAGGCGTCAGCTTGGAGAGGACCCCAACAAAACGGGACGTCTTGTTTGAGAAGGTCAGTGAGTGGGCGTGCGAGTGCCGCAAAGTTTTTCACGAAACGGCGGAAGTACGAGCACAGGCCCACAAAACTGCGAACATCATGGACAGAGCGAGGAACGGGGAAGTTCGTTACAGCGCGTACTTTGGCCGGGTCTGGTCGTACACCGGAAGCGTCAACGAGGTGGCCCAACACAGTAATTTGACGAAGACCGAAGTGGCACTTCGAGGAATTGAGCTGGAGGCCAGCTTGTGGGAATATTGATAGAATGGTCGAAAGACGTTCAAGGTGTGTGGCGAAAGTGGGTGAGAAGATGATCACGTCGTCCAAGTAACACAAGCACGTCGACCATTTAAATCCTTGAAGCAGCGTGTCCATCATCCTCTCGAAGGTTGCTGGAGCGTTGCAAAGACCGAAGGGCATGACCTTGAATTGGTAAAGGCCGTCAGGGGTAACGAAGGCGGTCTTCTCACGATCCATGTCGTCTACAGCAATTTGCCAGTAGCCAGACCGGAGGTCGAGAGATGAAAAGAAGGTGGCGCCATGGAGACAGTCGAGTGCGTCGTCAATACGTGGAAGAGGATACACGTCTTTCTTGGTAATTTTGTTGAGGTGCCGATAATCAATGCAGAAACGCCAGGAGCCGTCTTTCTTCTTTACTAATACCACGGGGGAGGCCCAAGGGCTAGACGATGGTTCGATTATGTCTTTCGCTAGCATTTTGGCCACTTCCTTTTGAATCACTGCTCGCTCTGATGCAGACACGCGGTAAGGCCGACGGTGGATGGGCGCAGAGTCACCTGTGTTAATTCGGTGAGTGACAATCTCAGTCTGGCCCAAAGGACGATCATGAATATCGAAAATGTCACTATAGGAGGCCAAAACCTGGGAGAGGGCGTCGGCCTGATCAGGCGAAAGGTCTGATCCAATCATGTTTCGAAAAATGGCGTCGTCAGAACCGGGTAACCGTGAGACTTCAGCTTGGTCCGGAGCAGTTACGGCGACAACGTTGATGTCATCGTCGTCGGTTATAGCAGTGAGTTGGGCTAGCGACATCTGGTAGGGCAACACTTGGGGAATGAGGCCAAAATTGAGTAGCGGAAGGAAGACGGAGTTGTCCACTATAGTGGCGATGGTATGCGGCACAGTAATATTGCGCGTCAGTCGTGCGTCAGTCATAGGTGTAACGATGTAGTCGCCGTCGGGAACTGGAGGGGTCGATGACAAACAGACGTGCGTCACTGCTCGAGGTGGCAGGCGAACAAAAGAGGTTGGGCTCAAGCGGCTGACGGGCTTTTCACATGTATCGGCGAGAAGAGGAAGATCGAGGCTGAGTGTGCCAGAAGAACAGTCAATTAAGGCCGAGTGTGCCGAAAGGAAATCAAGGCCAAGTATGAGGTCATGAGGGCAACGAGCCAGAACGGCGAAAAGGACGACGGTGTGACGACCGGCAATGCTGACACGAGCAGTGCACATTCCGATGACTTCCACGGTACCGCCATCGGCAACACGTATGGCCTGTGTCGTGGACGGCGTCATAATCTTCTGCAAACGGCGGCGTAGAGGAGCGCTCATAATAGACAGGTACGCGCCTGTGTCAACGAGGGCAGTCACAGGAACATTGTCGACTTTTACTTCAAGCAGGCTGTGGTCTGTGGGGAGCGTCAGTAGAGGATTTGCAGGCGTCGATGGTATTGCAGCTTCACCTCCATAAGCTGCAATATCTAGTTTTCCTGCTGCGAGCGTCCAGAGAAGGTCGGCGAGGAAAAGCGTCGAGGCTGCGGAGAGCGGGATTGGCGACGTTGCGGTGACGGCGAGCGGGAGTAGCGGCGAACGGGCGAAGTGGCGTCATTGGTGAGAGGTTCGTGAGAGGACGAGTAGACATTGGAGGGTGCAGCGGCTGAACGTGTAGAAGTGGTAGGGCGCATGTAGGTAGGGTAGGTCTGGCGTGGTGGGTTTGACCAACGGCGACGGCAATAGCGAGAAACGTGCCCTGGCTGGTGACAGTAAAAGCAGATAGGCTGGTCATCGGGTGTTCGCCATTCTGTAGGGTTGCGGAGGGGCAATGTAGGAGAGGATCGGCGAGCGTTGCCTGGGGAGTAAGGCCTTACTGCAGGGCGAGTCAGGGGACATGCGGATGGAAGACCGAGGTTTGCAAACTCCTGCCTGACCACAGCTTGAATGAAGGCCACCGATGGCTGTGAAGGGTCAGTGGTGGTCAGTGGTCGTGAAAACTGGTGGTTGGATGGGAGCAGGACAGGTAGCTTCAATCTCCCGACGAACAATGCGTGTGACATTGTCATAGGTGGGCGGCTGGCGAGCGGCTTCACAAGATGAGGTTGCGGCCGTGTTGGGAAGCCGCGTAAATCTCTGAGTTATACGGCGGCTCTTGGCTTGTTCAAACCGTCGGCACTCTTTGATTATGGAGTCGACGGTGGCAACGTTGGTGTAAACAAGCAGGTTGAAGGCATCGTCTGCGATTCCTTTTAGCACATGCGATACCTTCTCCGACTCAGGCATGTGCTCATCAAGCTGGCGACAAAGGGCGATGACGTCGTGAACGTACGCGACGTACGATTCGGTAGAGGTCTGTGCTCGAGTTGCCAGTTGATTCCGCGCAGCCATCTGCCGTCCAGCGGTGTTGCCAAAAAGGTCGCGGATCTTCTCTTTGAAAGATTCCCAGCTCGTAATGTCTGCTTCGTGCGTCTCGAACCACACCCGCGGTGGGCCATCAAGGTAGAAAAGTACGTTGGCGAGCATAAGGGTCGGGTCCCACCTATAGCTGGCGCTGATCCGTTCATACAGGTTGATCCATTTGTCAATGTCAACGCCATCCTGTCCGGAAAATACGCCAGGATCACGAGCAGGGGCAGGCGGTGAAGACGATGTTCCGTCAACTTGTGACATGGTCGGACCCGCGATGATACGGCCGTTGCGGAGCTTCGTGATGGGTACAGGGAACAACCAGCGCCTCCACCACAAAGATGTTACGTAAAATGACACGAGGCGTGACTATTTACAAGTGTATTTACACTGATGTGCACAGCATCGAGCAAGATGGAGGACAGCACCCACAGCAGACAGCCAGGCCAGTCCTCTTTGTCGTCTTCTGTACGCAGAATGTCTGGCTCTTGATGGGTTAGCTACGTAGCAGTATCATCAAGTTTTTAGGAAAGCTTTGAAAGATGAACGGTTTTCATGCCTAAAATGTCACATGTAACACAACTCAGAATAAGCGGAACGGTACATTTCTGACTTCGGGTGCTTCCAACAAAGCATCTGGCATGCTTGAGGGCAGAAAAGAAAAATATCACACTTGCGACATTTTTGGTTGTGTGTAAATGCACTCATTTCGATCATTTTATTTATTTCATTATTTACACATACGGCAGCACTGATTTCAGGCTATAGAAGGAATGCCAACATTATACAATACGAATGAAGCCAGATGCGAAAATTCCAAGAAACTGATAGGATTATTCTTTGTGGAATGAGAATACTCATGAAAGAAAAACTACAAGTTATATCTTTATGAAGTACTCGCGAGTGGCAGCTAGAAACGTTTTAGCTGTAAGGAATGAATGTTACCGGGCAGAAAATTCCAAAGCTCTGTTGTGCCTGAAAATAAAGTCCATTTGAATGTCTTCGTATTCGAGAAATATCCTTATGCTTAAATCGTTGAAGCTACGGCTAGAACATATTTAGTATATATGATGAAGTTATCACTGGAAATGCCAAAGGTGGAATTAATAATTAAATACAGAAATTTCAAAGCTTCAAGGTGATGAGGCGAAAGTACTTTAATATTCAGATATATTTGTAGCATGTACTGGTGCTGTAGCTTTGGCAAATGAAGCGGCCGTCACACCATGTGAACTGCATGACGAGTTGGTGGTTTAAAGCCGGCCACCCATTACAAAAAGCACACACATTATCGCGCATATTCCCTTAATAACACGTAGTGGGTGCATCGCAACTTCGAAAAAGTATCACGCGCGTAATTGCTGCCGATTTAAAGCATGCCACCCATGGCCCCGTCCGTCAGCGGCGTCCGTCCGTGCCCCCTCACACTCTTTCAGCGATCACGTGATGGCACAGCGGCGCACGCGGCAACTCTCCTTCGTCAGACGTCCCCGTTGCAGCAGTCGACCAGAAATTTTTGCTCAACTGATCGCGAAGTGAAAACACCTGAACAGCTGGGCTCAGAATGCGCATTAGACAGTATCGTAATCGTTGCTGAATATATATATATATATATATATATATATATATATATATATATATATATATATATATATATATATATATCTGTGTGTGTGTGTGTGTGTGTGTGTGTGTGTGTGTGTGTGTGTGTGTGTGTGTGTATTGACGTATTGTATACATGCGGTGCCTACAGACTTGAGCCGCCCAAAGTAACCCTCCCCCAGACTCCACACCCGCCTCTTGGAAAGCATGTGCTACGAGCACGGCTACAGGTAAACATCTTTGAAGTAATCTGGTTCACTCCAGGAGCGGTGAACCGTCCACAACGATTACTGGGTGTGGTTCAAAACACGACCAAGCTCATCGCGCCCTGCTTGCTCCACGAGAGAAACTGACTTGCCGTTTCTTCCGTATAGAGTAAACAATGCAGAGATTTCTTTATCACGATGACGCAGGATACAACGTAGGTCTTGTGCAGCGGTCAACTGTTCGCAGGTAATATAAAGAAATTTCAGAAAACGTTATCATTCTTTAAAACAGAATTTATTTCTTCGACAAAATTTGAACACATTGATGTGCTGGTTTGGGCACCGCCTACCAACAGTTACAGGCAGCATAATGATACAACAAAAACAATTTTTTTGCCTTTATGAGGTCTGAGGAGCTGTGTTTGTTGTTGCGGTACATGCGGGACACTGCGTGGAGAACGCCCTTCTGCAATCGGTATGAAGGAAGTGAGCCTTACTTGCTGGCACCCATGCCAAGCATTGTAGTCCCTCTGAAAATCAAGACGTATAGACAGAGATATATGCTGAACATGCAGTCTACGGAGCTTGTGGCGTTGCGAGTATTGTCTGATAGGGTTTGCAGGAAAGCTTTCCGAAGTAAAGGAGAAGCAATATGTGTCCATATAATATTGAAACCCACCTTAGCCGAGATGCAAGGTCTGAAATGATTCATGAGCGTTGAACGCATGTAGCTTCTTTATAAGAAAATAGCAGACTCAGCTGTACTTTACATCTATATAACTCAAACGATTGTGTAAATTGTTGCATTGCGAGACGCGTACGCGTGTGGAGCTGCTGAGCAGTCAGACTGGTTCGGCGGCCAAGTTGATTCGTTCATTTTAGTGCGAAAGCTCTGCTATGCTATGCCTCCTAAGGTCATTCATCGCGTCGCAATGACCTCGAGCCGTAGGAGCGCGTGAGGCAGGCGTGACGCTCAATCGAAGCCTCCCCGCTGCGCTTACGTGATTAGGCGATGGTAACACCACTAACAGACTCTCGCTTTCTCCTGCTCGTGCCTTTCCGCTATCCCCAGCGCACGTCGTAGAGCAACAAACACGCGAATGCGCGAAGAGCTTTTAGGGGCGAAGCTCCTTAAGGCGGCACCCGTTCGTCCCTCGTAGTCGTCGTCGTCGTAGTAGTAGTCGTAGTCCGTAACAAGTCTTACGCTTTGACCTCCAAGGTGGTGCCGGTGGGAGATTTTTCCTGTGCGTTGTTGAACAATAAAAAATTCGCAGCGTGCGCGTTAACTAAAAGCCGAATTCTTCTGTCTCTCATTCCCCATTAGCAGCCATTGGCATGTTCCAGTAGGAAACGTTAGTAGAAGTAGAAGTGTAAGTGTTAGCTAAAAGCCGACTTCTTCTGTCTCTCATTCCCATTAGCAGCCATTCTTTACCTCCAAGGTAGTGCCTGGTGAGATTTCTCCTGTGCGTGATTAAACAATAAAAATTTTGTTCAAAACGCCGTTGATTGATGAAATAAACCAACGAAAGACGCCAGATGTTTTGTAAAAGCAGAACGAAAGAACGCCAGATGTTTCTAAAGCAAAACTAAAAGACGCCAGCTGCTTAACGAAAGACGCCAGATTTTTTCTAAAGCAATGGTTTTCTAAACAATGAAAATTCACAGCGTACATGTAAAATTAAAGTGAGCTGCAAGTCGTCATATCTCATCGAACCTTTAGTATAAACGCGCCCGATCTCACGTCGGTGATGATGTACTGGGCAGAATTCACGGAAGATTCACGGTTTACCGATGAACCTCCGCAGCTTCGCCCACTCATCATCATTCACTGCGTGGATATGCTGTGATTTTTAGGGGCGAAGCTCCTTAAGGCGGCACCCGTTCGTCCCTCGTAGTCGTAGTGCGTAACCAGTCTTACGCTTTGACCTCCAAGGTGGTGCCGGTGGGAGATTTTTCCTGTGCGTTGTTGAACAATAAAAAATTCGCAGCGTGCGCGTTAACTAAAAGCCGAATTCTTCTGTCTCTCATTCCCCATTAGCAGCCATTGGCATGTTCCAGTAGGAAACGTTAGTAGAAGTAGAAGTGTAAGTGTTAGCTAAAAGCCGACTTCTTCTGTCTCTCATTCCCATTAGCAGCCATTCTTTACCTCCAAGGTAGTGCCTGGTGAGATTTCTCCTGTGCGTGATTAAACAATAAAAATTTTGTTCAAAACGCCGTTGATTGATGAAATAAACCAACGAAAGACGCCAGATGTTTTGTAAAAGCAAAACGAAAGAACGCCAGATGTTTCTAGAGCAAAACGAAAAGACGCCAGCTGCTTAACGCAAGACGCCTGATGTTTTCTAAAGCAATGGTTTTCTAAACAATGAAAATTCACAGCGTACATGTAAAATTAAAGTGAGCTGGAAGTCGTCATAACTCATCGAACCTTTAGTATAAACGCGCCCGATCTCACATCGGTGACGATGTACTGGGCAGAATTCACGGAAGATTCACGGTTTACCGATGAACCTCCGCAGCTTCGCCCACTAATCATCATTCACTCCGTGGATATGCTGTGATTTTTTTTTCTACTAGAGGAGCTGAGCCGTGCTCCCATAACGGGAAGCACGAAATAGATAGTTTTAGCTGAGCGTCCTTTACGCTCCGCTCAGCAAAGATATGGCGGCCCGAGCCAGTGCGGAGTACTGCTTAGATATCGCGCTTTCGACAAGCGCGTCTTGCCAGTGCAGATGACTGCATAGACTTCGCGTTTTCGCATAAGTTTCTTGTCGGTGTGTATAGATTTCGCGACTGCACACCGACGGCGAAACCAAGTGGATGCACCTTCACGCTCAGCTGAATTGATTTCATAGCGGAGCGCGATGCGCCTTCTACGTTCCGCTACTCACGCGATCGTTCTGCGCGCGCACACTAAAGTTCCTTCTACGCGTTTGTGTGTAAATCGCTAGCATACATAGGTCTCACCGGAGCGGATCGTAAACGGGCAGCTAAAAGTGTATATTAGTGCCTTTTCAGGTCTTTTCTAAATCTCTGTACACACACACACACACACACAGATTGTGTGTATATATATATACATATATAGCTATATATACAAGCATGTACGCGCCTTTCCTGCTTACTCTCCTCCTACGGAGACGAGGAGCACTCGGAAAGCGGGAGAGCCAAGCCGACCAGCGGAGCGAAGGAAAGAGCGAAACAAGCAAGGGCCGCCTTTCGATTATCAAACGCGCATAATCCCACTAGCGTTTTCTTGTGCGCAACCGCAACGCCGCAACTAAATTTCGATGTCTAGGTGCTTTAGGAGCTCTTTAAAGTAACGACCGCGCACCGGTGCTTGGTCACTGAGCCTCGCCTTACATGGCGCGCTGGCTGGGCCATCTGCGCGTGCGCCTCGGCGCAAGCGACAAACTGAATCCAGTCATCCAGCTTGTAGCCATACGGAAGACCGCGAAATCTCAAGCAAACGGAAACCTGTCTGCTGAAACAATGGACCAAAGAGAGGCCACATATCACTGACTGATTATGGAGCGAAAGGAACATACATTTCGCTGGTGATCACTGGGTTTAGTACATTCAATTATCACCCAATTTTCAATAGTGCAAATCATGCAAGCACATATGCAAAATAATATTAATAGATTAGACGGGCGCTACACACCAGCGGAGTTTATTCTGGGAAACGCTCAAACATACTCCACAAGAGTGCACACGTGGTTGTGCAACGCTTGTTCGTGTTCTTCATTCTTCCTGTGCTTCTTGCGTTTTTGCGCTGTATCCAAAATGATCCCGTCGGGGAAAGGTGCACTAGAGAAGTAGTTATACTCCCACGTCGGCTAATCTTCGCTTACTGTTTTCATTGGACTAGTGGCCAAGAAAGAGCAAGATACATTGCGCATAGGACGAAGTGAACCCCCTGCATTGTCAATGTCTTTTTGCTTGACCTCACTCTCCCGCGTACGACTGCAGCCGATCACTTTAGTAAAGTCCCTACAGTGTTCGAGGGGTCGATCGACGTTCCAAGTCCATGAGCAATGTCAAAAGTCATTTTCCTTTGCTCGAAATGAATATAACAAAAAGCAAATCGCACGATCATTTTGAGCCTGAGATTTGGCTGCTGTTATGCAAAAATATGTCATGACTGACTGTAAAATAAATGGAACTTTGATTACGTGCCAATTGCGAATAATGTCTTATACTTGCTCAAGGAAGCGTACTACCGCGTTTTCTTTTTGTAAATATACTGTCGAGTGCCTTCGAATAATCTCGTGTAAATTTGAAATATTCGCAGACAGTCCTTTATAATTTGTGCCTGAACGGGTTATTCTATTATTTTGTAGCTTTCGAACAAAACGTATTCCAAAATATGTTTTCCCCCTGTCGTTTTACTGTACCCCAGGCTAGTAGCCTAAATTGCATATATTTAGAAAGAGTTCAGCTTTTTACAACTAATCTGTCAAGTTTACCTGTATAAGGCATTGCTGTTTCTGGTGGTAGTGGCATCATGATTATTTGATTAAAAGTTAACTGTCCTGCTCCTGAAGGCGGCTCCATGCGTGAAGCGACTCTTTTGGCTTAGGAAACGAAGGCCAACTGTTTCTCCCGTTCGGAGGTTCTGATGAGTTCATCCCATGTCAATCTTGAGGGAGCTGGCAGGTGTGACATGGGAAGGTAAAAATTTCCACACCACCACAAGATGTGATCTTGGGTAGCTATTTGATTCGTACTACAATTTTGACAGTTAAACACCATGACAGTGACACCATAAACACAACTAATGCCGCAACGCAGACGTGAAGTGAGAACTATATGTACACTCCTAATGAGGTCGCACGTAAGGTGCTATAGCTAAATAGCCAGGAAGTTAGACTTAAAGTGTCTAGCTTCATGGATTTAGCTAAAACTTGATGCAGGACATGATGAAAAGCGTAGAGAATAAATCAATGTTTCCTGAGGCCATAATCAAATACTAAAAGCCACGTAGGGGTACTACACAGATGCTCACTGACGTGCTGCATGGTGTGCTGAACCTCTGCCTGTGCATTCAGTTGCGCTAAGTATCGTTGTTTTTTATAGTGGTAAATTGTAATTCGGACACAAGGTTACATTCAATATTGTTACGGAGAGGAGGTGAAGGAAGACGAAGGGCTGAAGAGCCTGACTGGCGCGCGAGTGTGGCGGTCAGCCATCTTGACCCTTTTACTAATTACTCTCTGTAAATACATATTTTATATACTCAAACAACCCCGTATCATATTGGTGGAGGTGCTGGGTATTGCAGCAGGCAACGGAGCTCCGCAGCGGACGTCGCATCGCCCTCCCAACCATGGCTAACGTTGAGCCTTCTGCATCAACGTCGCTGTCTCCATCAACGTCGCCATCACCACCACTTGTTTTCGTACCACCTAAGGATCCCGCTACGTTCTGTGGGACCGATGGCGTCGACGTTGAAGACTGGTTGGCCATGTTTGAACGCGTGAGTGTACCGAACAGATGGGATCCCACACTTCAGCTGGCCAATGTGTTTTTTTACTTGAGGGGCACTGCGAAGGTGTGGTACGAAAACAACGAAGAAGAACTCACTAGCCGGGACCAATGCAAAGAAAAGTTGCGAGAGGTATTTGGCAAACCCGCTGGCCGTAAGATCGCCGCCAAAAAGGTATTGGCCTGCCGTGCCCAATCTTCCACGGAATCGTACCTCTCCTATATACAGGACGTGCTCGCTCTCTGCCGAAAGGCCGACAGTGACATGACGGAAAGTGAGAAGGTCGGGCATGTGCTGAAGGGGATCGCCGACGACGCATTCAACCTCCTGATGTGCAAGGGCTGTTCCACCGTGGATGCGATCATGAAAGAGTGTCGTCAGTTCGAGCAAGCAAAAAGCCGCCGCATTCTGCAACCGTTCGCCAGACTTCCAAACACCGCTGCCACGTCGACGTGTGAAGAGCAGTCAACACCGCAACATCCTTCGCCGCCGGAAGACCTGACACGAATTGTTCGTCGTGAACTGGAAGCGATGGCGCCCTCAGCATTCTATTCGCGCAGCACCGATGCCACCCCTGTTACCGTTCCTCTCGTTCAAGCCATCGTTCGTGAAGACCTGGAAAATATCGGAGTGCATTCTGTGTGTTCTGTCGCCACGCCCAGAGTCAGCGAACGCCCTTCTGCCACGTCCTCTTCAAACCGACGATTCTCTCCACGTTCTCGCAACCCGGCTGTTGGCGAACTGCAACTGCAGTGGCGAACTGCAGATGACCACCCAATATGTTTCACCTGCCACCGCGCTGGACATATTGCCCGCTACTGCCGCACCACATGGTCCTCGGCATCTCGTGCAACGACCAATACGACCCGTTTTGACGGTAATGCCCACCACTTTTCACCCGCTCCTGAGTCCAACGCCGCTGACATTGCCGCTCGTAACACTTGGTACAGCCGCTCGCCTTCGCCACGTGGACACCAATCTCGTTCGCCGCAAACACGTCGCCCATCGTCCCGTTCGCCACAGCCCCGACGCCTATAGTCCCCCGTGGCTTTCGGCCGCACTATTTCGGAAAACCAAGAAATGCAGCCCCCGGAGGTGGTGCTGCATTGACGACTACGGTAGCAAATCCTCTCTCTGTACCCACTAGACGAAGTGTCATCGACGTTAAAGTAGACGGCGTACCTGTTCAAGCACTTGTCGACACGGGAGCGAACCTATCTGTAATGAGTTCCAGCCTACGCACACGTTTAAAGAAAGTCCTCACACCAGCAGCTACACAAGTGCTCCGTGTGGCCGATGGAGGCACGCCGATGGTTTTTGGCATGTGTACTGCCCGCTTAAGTGTAGTCGACCAACCTACTTCAGTCATCTTCGCCGTGATTGACCGCTGCCCTTACGACGTTATGCTTGGACTGGACTTTTTATCAAATCACTCTGCTCTCATCGATTGCGCTACCGGCGTCCTTCCGGTAGAACTGCCTCAGTTCGTCGCTGCTTCCAACACTACCCCGCCGCGACTGTGCTCTCTTCAAGACGTGCGTCTATCACCTCAGGCAGACCTACGTCGTTTTGACCGCACAGCCGCAGGTTCCCGACGGTGAATATGTCCTCTATCCCCTCGTTCACGTTCTTTTGAGCCGGAACGTTGCCGTTCCGCATACACTCGTCACTGTCACCGACAACCGTACTTCGCTACCACTTCTAAATTTCAGCTTGTCCCCTCAAGTACTTCCTCGTGGTATGTTCTTGGCCAACATATCTGATGCTGACGAATTTGAAATTGCAACTCTCAGCGCCGAGACTGATTTACTTGCGCCTACTGCGACAAACAGCTCATCTTCATAGCCGGCTGATTTCTCGAAGATGATTGCACCGGAGCTCAACCCTGCACAGGCCAATGACATCCGTCGCCTTCTGGCATCGTACAGTAACATTTTTGAACTTGACGACTAGACATAGCGATATAGATTCTAAACTAATAAATGCCATTTATTAACATGCACTATTTTAGTATTGTGTCTCGCGTAATATTCAAAGATATGTTCTTACCATCTGTAGCTTGTGGCAGTTGTAAAATAAAGCAATTTTGGTTGGCAAATAAAACTGGATACAGTTGCGTTTCACTGTGTCCGAATAACTTGCCGCCTGCGTGAGCAGTTAGATTCAGATATTTTAGAAATTTTGTGGAGTCGGTGAAGAAACCAGCAGTCTTAGACTGCTGGTTGATCAGTTAATGGTAAGACTAGCTGGCTACTCTGTGCAGGCAAAAACAAGTCGAATGAAATGAATGGTTATATAAGGAGACGCAAGTTAGAGATAAAGATGAAACAAAAAATCAAACTATGCATGGTATGAAGCTTTTCGTGTCCACTCGTTTCAAATACAACGAAGCGTTTGACGCTTTCTGCGCTAATGATAGCCAGTGACTAAAGATATTCCTATTGACAAAGAGAGATTGTAAAGTTCTGTCTAGAGCGATTAAAAGTTCTTTAGGGGGCGCACTGAAACGGGAACATTCACAACTGTTCTATGCAATCGCCTTTTCTCAGATCCTATTGTAACATGTACAGTAGCTGCCGTTCCGACCCGAAATGACTAAGCTTTAGTGAAGGACATGGCAAAACACAGGTGAATTGGCTTACGTGAGAAAGACTGCATTACTAATGTCACACATTTAGACTGCAAGGTGGAGTTTATAAGATAGAACAATATTTAAAAGAAAAGCTTAGGAGGCACTGTGAACAATGCCTGTACCCACATATATGAGACCCCTCACATTGATTCTGTTGACACCATGAAACAGAACGTGTGTCCTGCCATAAGGCTCGCCCATGTAGGAAAACTTGCGCGCAATATTAAGCAGCATTTCCAGCACTTTTGTTTTTTGCACCGAATTTCGATTCGCTTGATCACTGCATATATATATATATATATATATATATATATATATATATATATATATATAATTCAAAAGAAAGTTCTGAAAGTCCGGTGCACATGTAGTCGAAGAAATGAATAAGCACGCTCACGAAAATTGCATATTTTTCTCATTTACGTTTCTCCCGTGGCACGGCCTTCGTCACAATAAACAAGTACAAGCGTGCAGCCGCTTTCATGGGCATCAACACGTGGGTGAAGTGAATGTACAAAGTGGAGGTGAGAAATGCATTGGACACCATGAGGGATAAAAGACCCACTAGCCGGGAAACACAAACGGGCGAAACTATCAGTGAGCGCTTTCTGATACCGAAAATTGCAGCCCCACGCAGACGCAGAAATCTTCCACGCGGAAGTGATGGCCGCGCACGTGTGTCTAGAGGATGGCTGTTTACCAGCTATAGGTTTAGCAGTCGACGCTCCACAGGGCTTCTTACCTTGTCGACATGTGTGAAGGCTGATACCGAGCTTGGTGAAACTCGTCCTGAACTTCGGCACCGAGCACTGGCCTACCGCAGAAGACGCCTTCAAAGACAGCGACTGTATGTTGTAGTGCTTTTAAGTGCCGTCGAGCGCGCACCCGAAGCGAGAAAACTTTCCCACTTACTCAGGATTACAGCGCTTGTGGCATTATAAAATTCCGTTTTCAGCTCGCTCGATGCTGCCGAAGCCATGCCGTAGCCTGTATGACCACGTCATCCTGCCAAGCACGTCAGGCCGACGGTGACTCCGGCTTTTCCCTTCGTGAGCCTCGCACCCAATCGATAGGACAAACTAACAAACATGGTTGGTCCCTCAGTCACGGGAGTTGGTATAACATGAAAGTAAAACGCGTATTTACATAAGTGTGGAATGTTTACGGTGCATTGATGCGAGAGACATCGCACAACCTCTATTGGTGTTTGGCAGCTATAGCACTGTTTAACGTGGATGCCCCGTCGTTGGCGCTTGATGGCACATCTCCATCCTGACGACTAACGTCCACGATCAATGAATAAACAGACCTTTGTGGTAGCTGTACTAAACGTTGAGAGTGTAATCATAGAAACGGTGTGACAGCCAGAAGAGCTTCACTGATTGGACGCAGTACTTGGGAAGATCGCCATTCCGCGGCATGTTAAAGCGTTACCGAGCACCACTGCCTGACTAGAGGGAAATGCAACGCGCGTCGTGTCTACCCTCTAGCCTGGCCGCGATTTTTTTCGGGATGAGCGTAAGCGGGGAACGTGGTCTTACAGTCATGCAATGGAGGCGCGCGTCGCAAATCTATTTTAGATGCGAAGTATCTTATAGCGGAGTTCAATCCGGTGGTGCGGCGTGACCACCCTTACTGCGCATGCTCATACCCTCTCCACTCTCCCCTCCCCATATCCTCTTCCCCTCTGCACTTTCTCTCTCCCCTCCCCTCTCCACTTCCCCTCTTCCCTTCCCCTTTCCGCTCTTCCTCTGAAACGCGGGCTAGACATGCCGAAATTCTCTCCTGCGCAACGCCGCGATGAGCACCAGCGCATGCGCGTCCCCTCCCCCTCTCTCTCCTCTCCTACGCTGCCCCCCTCTCGCACGCCTGCCGACTGCGTTCCCCGCTCGCCCTGTGAGAATTAACGGCCAGGCTAGAAGGAAGACAAGACGCGTGTAGCGTTCCTCTTCGCGTTCCACGACGCGAAGTCGGTAGCATGCCCAAAGAACGTCAACGGAACGCGATCGTGCAAGTGCCCCGGCTTCGCATCGCCTCATGGTCCCCTTTAGGCGCTGAGCCGTGCTCCCAATTAGGGTTGCAGAAGTTGCGCCTTTTCCTTCCTCAACCTCTCCTCCTCCTCCTCCCCTTTAGCAGGAAATGGTGTAATTTTTTTAAATATAGGTGAGCGCTATGAACGAGGCTGAGGCTTGGGCTAAGGTCGCCATCTCGCGGTGTGTTAAGGCATTGACAAAATTGCATTTCTCCAATTGGAAACGCGCCCAATGGGACGGATGCCCAGTTGCAGGAGCTAATCACGGAGGCCACGGTCATTATGATTTATTGCACTTTACCGCTCCCAGACGCCGACACCACCACACCGCGACCATGAGCACTGTCAGGAAAGCGTGAGATATAATTGGCGCGTTTGTAAAGGCTCGAGATCGTGTTACCGTGGCGCAGCGCAATGTGTGCCCGGCATCTGTTCTCGCGGACCGATAGGTCGTCGGTTCGATACCATTGATGGAACTTCTTTCTTCAAGTTTTTCTTTGCCATCTTTTTCTTTGCCATCGACGTCATTTCTGTGACATAAATACGTACGTCACTGAAGTCGTCGCAGAACCCGGCCTAACACACTTTCGTGTTAAACATTTAACAAGCTTTTATTTATGTGACGTAGTGCTATGTAGAATTTAACAACTTCGATTCTACCAATCTCCTGCATGGTTTTTTTTTCGAGTATTGTTATTCATGTATCTTGCTAATATCAGCCGCTCACTATTAAACATTTCGATTCATATTGAAACAGAGAACCTTTGAAGGATAGGCGCCTTTCACAGAGATGGAAGCCTTCCTGAAAGGATTTTTTAGCCGGCACGTTCACCAACATGAGGCTCATTTTCTTTTTCCTTGTGCATGTAACTATGCAGCTGTGATCTTCGTTCCGTCACTAGGCTCTCGGGGAAGGTAAAGCGGCGACGCTCTGTTCCTGGAGAGGTCTTAGTGCTTCGTCTGAAATCACCTAGCTACCGACAGTGATTGGTGACATCGACAGACAGCCGGCACTCCCACGATGGTCCGCAAGACATCAGATGCATGGTACCCATGTGCTTCGATAGCTGGGAACCACGGGGTGACAAGCTGGGCTACATAGGCTAGCAGCACTTTGCACCCTGGGATTCCGACAACGATAGGTTGGTGGGCCAGCCTTCTGACGAAGGCTGGTCCACCAGCCGCAACGTTACTAAAACTACATTTCGTACGTGAGTCCTTCTTTTCACCCATATATATATATATATATATATATATATATATATATATATATATATATATATATATATATATATATATATATATATATATATATATATATATATATATATATATATATATATATACACACACACCTCGAAAGTACATATTAAAATAAGTTTGTTCTTACTCATCACTTCAACTTCCAGTTGTACTTGATCCTTTTGAGTCTTCACTTTAAGTTGCAACCAGTTTTCCCTGGAACATAAAATTCAATTGGAGATGGAACCACATAACAGTTTTCATATGGAACACTTCGGTATAACTTGGAGTATGTGTTTAAAATGTCGTTCAAGGGCCCCTCAGAGGTTTGAGCAATGCAAATGAAAAGACGCGGCGTGTAGGCCAGTCGGAGGCGCTCACAACTTGAAAAAGCGTCACTGATGCATCGCTCGAAGCCGGTCACAATTCGAAACAATTCGAAAACCGTGCCCTCCCTTTTCGAGGTACACGCACTTCAAGAAAAATAGGGAAAAGAGCAAGAGAGGCCTAACAGGCGCTCCCCGAATTGCCACCAAACACAGGTCGCGAATCCAGTTCATCCTATGAGGGGTTCCCGATCCGTGCTCCACGAAGGAAAATAGAAATAGAAGAGAAAAGAGGGATGATGGACTCGTCACGTGAACATAACTGCTCACTTGTGTGCGGTGGTTGGACGTACGCAGCCCTTGCGGACGCTAACCGTGAACAATGAAGATTTTATGCGCTTTGACAGTGAAGCTTGCCTCCTCGATGCATGAAAACAGAGCAGTTTATTATTTTCTAACTGGTTCAATTATTCACCCATAAAAAAAGATGGCGGACGTTTAAATCTTGTAAACCTCCTAATCACGAGCAAAAAATACGTTACCTTGGTTTTGTAAGGACTGTGCAGACACTGTATCTTTAAAGTTAGGATATAAAGCAAACGTGACGGTAAAGCCACTCACAAGTCGAAGTTGTGGCGCTGCAGTTGTGAACAAGCCTACAACGAACGCTAGGGGAGTTACACTCATTTTCTCATCTAAACGCGGCCCGTGCTCGTTTCGCCATTTCATTCACCATGCTTCGTTCCTCGGCTCGTTTCTTCACCTGTTCGAGTGCTCCTCCTCGCCGTGCAAGGAGAAAGAGCAGGGAGCGCACGCACCTGCTAGCAGACAAACACATTCTTGTTTGCCCACTCATCAGCGTCTGCTGCTCGTGATATCAACTAATGATCATGATAACAACTTCTTCTTCCGCCATATAAGGAGGCCTCCTACTCCCCTTCCCCGGCACACAGGCCTCGGTGACGAGGGCTGGCACCTTCGCGATTAAAAGCAACCAAAGAGGACTTGACTCTTCGCGGCTTCTTTCGCCAGGCAGATGGCTTGTTCCCGTGGAGCAGGGTCCGGCTCCGCAGCCGAGCTTCACAGGTATCTCTACAATTTCCATTTCCTTTAGCACCTCTGGGGCTATCGCACTCTCAGATTTGTCGTCGTCCGTCTCACCCCACAGTGCCTGCACTTATCGTTTGGTCTATCTGGACATGTTGGACATGTCCAGATAGCGACAGGTGCTCAGCGACGAAAACTTTAAAGTCAAATTAAAATATTTTATACGTGTTCTCCGACACCGGTGTGTGGACAGCGTTGACACTGCATACAGCGTTGACGCTGCATAAGGAAACGGAAAATGTCCCTTTTGCGATGTCTCAAAATCGTGTCAGTACTCCTTTAAGCTTCCTATGTGCCAGTACAGTTTGGTATATGGAAGTCGGAATATTTAGCTCAAAAGTCTAAGGGACAGGGAATAGAAGAAATGACTTTTCGCAGCGAACAATGCACCAACTGTGATTCAGGCTTGTGGCATTCAGAATGTTAACATGTCAACTGCATAAGTGCATGTCAGCTTGCAAGACAAGTTTATATTGAATGAATGAATACGCTTTGGTTAAGGGTAGCCCGGCGCAGATGTTTATGGCTAGGGTTCTGTGCATTTTAGATGTGAAGCATCTTATAGCGGAGTTCAATCCGGTGGTGGTTTGCGGCGTGACCACTCTTACTGCGCATGTGCAAGCCCTCTCCACACACCCCCTCTCCCTCTCCACTCCGCTCTCCCCTACCCCTCTCCACTTCACATTTGCCCCCCTTTCCCCCTTCCCCTCCCCTGCTCCTCACCCCTCTTCCCTTTCCATCTCCCCTCCCTTTCTCTACTACCCTCTCTCCCCTCCCTCTCTCCACTTTCCCTCCGAAACGCGGGCTCTACATGCCGAAACGCTGCTTCGCATCGCCTCATGGTCTCCTTTGATTTTTTTCCTATGCAGCAGCAGTAACACACATAAATTCTCCAAGAATTCCACATCGCCTTGATGTACAAGCGCGAACGGAAACATTCAAACGCCGCCTGCTTGTCTCGCGCCGGCCGGAAGACGATCAGGATGAAGACGCCCTTCTGGAAATAGTAAGCACAGACGAGTTCGCCGAAAAACAGAGGAGTGCTTCACAACTGCGAAGCCTTGTAGACTACCTAGAATGCAAAACCGATGTTGCCCCGACAACATTATCACGTGGATTGTCTTTGTTCTTCTTGCGAAACTGCATACTTATATGGAACAACTTCTCGGCTCACCGGACAAACAACCTTCTGGTTGTGCTTTCTCTACTGCGTCCGGAGATTCTTCAGTCCCTCGATGATGACGCGACTGCTGGTCACATCGGCTAGTCGCACACGCTCGCGAGGATTCAGGAGAATTATTATTAGCTGCGCCTCAACACCCACAAGAGCAAAACAAGAGGGAAATGGCTGCCTAATGCGATAACTGAGAAGATGAAAGAGCCAAAACGTAGTCATAAAGACAACCGGAAATTTTTGTCGCCAAGCGGGGTCAAAAGTAGCCAATTTGCCGCAAACCAGCCACTAACGGCAACCCCACCACCGAGGTAGCGAAGTTCTTTGTAGACATCGCGCTGCGGCATGCTGTCCCAGAAGTCGTCATCACTGACGGACGGACAGCTTTTAAGGCCGATCTTACTCAAGCCATCCTGCGATACAGTGAGATCATTAATCTCAATACACGCGCTTACCACCCGCTGGCGAATAACCTGAGAGAACGCCTGAATAAAATCATCGCCGGCCTGTTGGATATGTACGTCGGCGTCGAATATAGAAACACCACCTACTACTTATACTGCCTATCGCGAATTCCGAGCGCAGCTTCATGTTGGGGAAACGCCAACTGTGTTTGAAGTTCTGGCTATCCGGAGTTGCAGCAATGCAAAATCCGTGAAATATTGCCACAGAAAGGGCCAGCACTCGAGTGCTGCGCACCGCACTCTGTGCGTTGCAGGCGTCGCGAACCAAGCGAAATGCCGACAGCCCCGTTACGATAGGCGAAGACAGCCGCAGTGCACGTGCCAGCCCTGCATGCGCACCAGCTCCGCACGAGGCGCCAGAGCGCGCCACGGAGGAAGAAATCTAGGTTAGACGCAAGTGGCTCGTGATATCGAGACTCCGCGTTCGCTATCTTTCGTCCTCGTTTTCTCTATCGGTTAAGCTGATGATGGCGACGCCGCTCAACACAAGAACGGGCGCCAAAGAGCTGCGCTCCAAAATTTGGACGCCATCCTTCCGTACGCAACTTCCGCTTACAAGACGGCCGTGCAAGAAAATACGCACAAGGTGCCGTTCAAGCTAGTCGACGTAAGGAGCCCGGGAATGGCATTCGGCGCCGTGCTATCCCACGTCACTGACGAAGAAAACCACGCCGTCGCCGCCTACCTTCACCGCGCCAAAGAAGCCAGACAACTTGTCCGTCTGCGCAACAAGAGCCAGCAAACGACCGACAGCCGTCGTTACAACCTTCGACGACACCACGTCGGCCCCGGTACGCCGACGTGAACGCGATGGGAATCTTTTTCGGCGATACTTCGGGCCATACAGAATACTGCGACTTCTCGGTGCTTTGGGCTACGAGGTCGTACCAGATGGCGTTATGAACTGCCAGCGGCGCAGCGTGCAACCTGAAGTCACTCACGTCGTGCTCCTTAAGCCGTTCTATACGCGTTAGCGGACCTGAGGACTCTACTGTTTGCTTTTCTTGTTATTGTTCTTTGTTTGTGTATACACACTTTCTTCCCTTCCATGTTCTGTTTCACGCATCGGGACGATGCTTTTTATAGGAGGAAATGCGACGCACTCGTCTTTTGATATTTTTTTATGTTAGCGGACTGTTACACGTGTAACCACTGCCTTGCGCAAATGGCGCCCGGATTTCTGGGAGCCTACCCGATTATTTTAGAATCTTCTGATAAGATTGTGCGTACAACGCGAACAACACACATTGAATTTGAATTTGAATTTTATTGACATTGACATAAAGCAATATACAAAAATACAATATTGGAAGAAACGCATCTAAATCCCTAGCCAAAGGCTAGTTGGGATTCATTGAAAAGTAACCATAAAAAAGGCATGCCAGAAGTGCACAAGCATAAATATTTATACTAACATTAAAACACTTGTAAAAGTAACTATAACATTATGCATTTACAGAGGTTAGCGACTGATCATTCGTATGGGCAGAAGAAAAAGGAGAAAAAAAAGGAACAACAATATGTAAGGTAGCGTATAAGAAGAGCATATCAAACAGTAAAGCAAAAAAAAAATGTCACCCGCATCTTCTCACGGGGGGAACTCGAGTAAATGCGTCGCAGAGTGGTGCGGGTATCGCGTGAATGTTGCGCAATTGGGTTTCGCAGAAGCGCCGCGCTGCCCGAGTGATGGATCCGCTGCTCGACGTTCACGAGCGGTTGCTGCTTCTCCAGCACGACGTTCAGTATCCATAGCCCGTCGTTGCCGTTTCGCAGCTAGTTCTCGTGCCCCGAGTGAAGGATCCGCAGCCCTTCATTGCCATCTCGCAGCAGCTTCTCGTGCACGAAGTTCCGGGTCCGCAGCTCGCTTCAAACGCTTGCTGTTGTTGACACCGACGACGGTGAGGGTGGGGTAACGTTCCCTTCAATTGGTGGTACGCTGATTGAAGGTACTGTTACTTCCATCGCATCTACTCGAGTCAAGCAAAGCGTCAAGTCAAGCGAAAGCCAAGTAAAGACGCCGTTGACTGAATTCCGAACGCGCGCTCCGCCGCTTATATACACACCGCCCGCGTTCGATCGAGAGGAGGGAGGGACGGAGAGGAGGGACGGAGGGAGGTAGGGAGAGGAGAGGCCTGCTGCCGGCACGAGACGAGCCGAGCATGCGAGGGAGGGAGAGGAGAGGCTTCCTGCCGGCACAAGACGAGCCGAGCATGCGCAGTGGGGGTGTGGACGGCAGCCGACGCCGCAGGTGCGACTAAGAAATGCTCCGCATTTAAAAATGAAAAGCTATCAACACCTACGGAATATAAGGAGCGAACGCCGGAAAGAACCGGCGGGCACCTATATACTGCCTCCATGAGCCTACTCCAAGCAGACAGTTGCGTTTCGACGCGCCTTTCCACTCTCGCAGACAGCTACGCCCTGACGCGTTTTCGAGCGTCGCGTCTGCGAATCGCATCGCGATTGCGGCAGCGTTATCTATTGCATTGTATGCCGCGCGTTGAAATTGCATTGCGAAAGCGGGTTCAGTATTTAGCTAGGCTAGTGCAAGTGTGCTTTGACACGTTATGGAAATTGGTCGCAATAGTCGGTGGCATCCCAGTTGCCATATCGAACTTTGTCAATATTGAACTGCTTATTGAGTGAGTCTGTGCCCAGTGGAATAAAATGCTCATACTAAAATGATATGTAGCGGCGAGCACGACCGTCGGTCGTCGATTATCTGAAGTGCAGGTGAAATGCGTGCTTCCAGTGTTATCGCTGGGGCTCACGTAAGTTCGGGAATGCACTCCACCACTTGGGTGTTACGTGTAATCTGATCGGAACATTCGCATACTCTCAAGACGCGGGGTGCGCCAACCGATAATACAGTAACAGTTCGAGGCAGTGAAATCATGTCGCAATGAAAAAAAAGACGTGTGTGAGAAAGCATGCGTATTGTGTATCTGTTAATTGGTATCAGTAGTACTCATCCGCACCCCCTCTGTAATACCTTTGTAGCTGTTGAAAGTAAGTGCACAAATAAGCTATCAAATAAAACTCTAAGATTATTTACTGGCACCCTTCTGTCATATGTGGCCCTTCATCACTAAATGCATGACATCAATATCTATAGAAAATTGTGGATTGCGGAGAGGTACAAATATCACTTCTGCGGACAGGGTGGTTCTGGTATTTGGTTAATATATGGTGAGCATTAACGATAGCTGCAGTAATAAAACTTAGGGCACAAGCTCGGCCATGACACGTGCAGGGATTGCATCTCCTAAGCTTGTGACGTTTATTGACTGAACGCTGACATATATACAAAAAACGCCAGGCCTGCGCTGAAATCGCAGCACAACCACAGCGAAAGCTGGAAGAGCGGCGTTTCTAGAGCCCGTTAAGCTCTCTTGGGGCTACAATACATGTACACCAGAAAGGTACCCATTACGCCATAAATCACAATTTTTGTGAAGTCGGGAAGCACCTACTAAGCCATTATTCGTCATTCTGCGGAGAAGCGAGGAGCCAGCTACACGTCTGTAAGGCATTATGTGCACTTTGTTGACGCGACGACTGATGACGATGATAAATTATGGCTCGCCCTTTGTAATGGGTTGGATTCTTTAGACGCCCCACCAGTCATGTAATTTGCATTGGAAGACTCCCGGTCGCTATTTCCCTCTCCCGTCATGCTGTATAACATAGGTTGACGTGGGAGAGAGACGGGGGGGGGAGGGGGAGGGCGAAGAACTTTACTGAGACCCCGAGGAAGTGAATCAAGCGCTTATGGGCTTCCTTGGCAACCAATACAAGTGCACTTGCGAGGAACCCACTACGCTATAAATCATTGTAATTTTTTAGAAGTAGGGCAGCAGGCACAGTGCCATTTTTCGTCATTCTACGGAGAGCGTCGGTACCTGCTAAACGCATGTAAGGCATTATGCGCACTTTGTTGGTGCTGTGCCTGCTGACGATGAAGAATTATGGCAGAGCCCTTTGTAATGGGTTGGAAGCATTCAACAACATACTCGTTGCGCAATTCGCATTGTGTGAAGCCTGGTTACAGAATTCGCGTTGTGCGACGCTTGGTGCTTATTTTACTCTTCTACCACGCTATATTGCATATGCTAATGTGGTTCCTTACCGACATGAAGCCTGTATAGGACCTTTTTGCAAAGCAGTTTCAAGCACCGGCATGGCTCAGAGGTTGAATACTGGGCTCCCACGCAGAGGGCCCAGGTTCGAACCTCGTTCCATCCTGGAATTTTTTCTTATTTCGTTTTTTTTTCTTATTTCGAGCGATACTGGTTACGGACACCGGCAGCGGCGGCGGTGAACAACTACGGCCCCAACAACGGCCGGTGAAATGATCTCATAACAGCTTTCGCTGTAAACGCAGCTTCGAAGAATGAACAAAGTAAGCTAGAGAGTTCCACTTTCCTAATGACAGTACAACCAAATGCTCGCAAATACACCTTGTAGTACCAAGCCAGCTTTGAGGATTAACACCAACTTTGGATGAGAATTTCATCAATACAGGCCCATGGCGTCCTTACTGTATGTGTTGGGTAACCATCTCATCTAACTTCTTTTGCTCATGCATGAGATGGGATTACGGAAGTATGCCATCTAAATCGCAACTACGTTTCGAGCTGCAGTACACCATAAGATTGAAATTCAACGCCACTTGCCTTGTCGGGCTACTCCATGCCTGTGTTGGTGGCTGAAATACAATAACAAATTTTTACTATTGCAATACCTTAATACATGCTTGGACTATAAACTAGGCACAGACATCTGAAACACTTCAGATCGTCGCAAAAAATACCAACAATAACGATACTCCCTAATACAAGATGTGAGCGCAACGGTAAGAGTTTTGTCATTTGGCGATATATTAAAGTAATGAATTTGACAGAGGTATGTATATACGGTACGTGCAGTTGCAGACTACTCGTCATATGTAGTTCTGATTATTTTTTTAAATACTTCATTAAATTTTATATTACTTTTGTCGTTATTGTTATTATTATGTCCTTTTTCCCCTCCTTAGCAATACATTCACTCACGGCATCCTGTTGGACCATGTGAGACTACCGTTGTACTGCTACATCTGCACACATTGCAATGTGGGAGACACTCTCGCACACCTCCTACTGCGGTGCAAAGAAAGCACCTCAGCGCTACAAAGAGCAGCAACAGATGCGGACTCAAACCTCTTCAGTCAAGCGTGGGAGGCTGCGATCTCCAAGCCGGGCCTGGCCGTTCATGTCAACTCGTTGCCCGACCCCGACGGCAGGTCCAGGCCATAGGGTTCCTGGAATAAGGGACCCTCTCACCTTCACTCACAAACCTTTCGGCAATAAATATTTTCTCTGTCTCTCTTTAGATAGCGCGAACTCGAGCAGCGCTGTCGCGAAGTCTCGCGCGCGCCGCTCACGCTGTTCGCCACTCCACCCAGAGCCAACACGGAAAGGAGGAACCTCTCCTGAGGGTTCTCAGCCCACCCCGAGCCGAGAGCGTTTGCGACTTCGGGTCGACAGAACTTTTCACCGAGATTGGCTGAAAAAGTGCACGTGTCGCAGACAGCCAATTGTTGAGAATATACAACCTTGGCCGTCAGCCATGACTTCTAAAGATTTCGTATTTTCATGTGACGACATATAGCACAGTGAATATATGTTGGTTATAGAGGAGCTTTATAAAATCTCGTAAACGTAAACAGCGCATTTTAACACGAAAGTGTTTTATGCCGGGGTCCACCAAGACTTCAGTGACGTATTTCCGTCACGGAAATGACGTCGAAAAAATATACACAATCAGAAGGTCAAGAAAAAAAGGTACCGTCAACGGGCATCGAACCCACGACCGCTCGGTCCGCAACAACAGATGCCGGGCACGCTATCCACTGCGCCACGGTCACAGACTCTGGAGGCTTTACGAACGCGCCTTTTATATCTACCCTCTCCCGGTCGGCTGGGGGGCGTCGACATCTGGGAGTGGTAAGGTAAAGTAATTCATCATTGCTGAGGCCTCCGCGGCTAGCACCTACAACGCGTTACGCGTCCGTCCTATTCGGCGCGTTTTCAATAGAAGTTGAATTTTGTCAGTGCCTTAACACACCGCGAGGTGGCGACCTTTGCCAAAGCGTCGTCAAAGCGTCGGCCTCGCTCAGCATCACGCTAATACAAACCAAAAATAGCTCTGCGATGCGCGCCTGCCTCACTTGGCTGTAACACGGCGTTCCATGCTCACGCGCTCGCTGCTGCTGCTGCTGAAAAACATTTATTTACAGATGTCATTTACAGGGAGGGTGGGAGCGGCCCTTAAGGGGCCGCCCCGTACAAATACTAGGTGGGCTCCCTCTTACGGGAGCCCATTGGCGATGGCCGCGGCCCGGGCCCGCTCGACCATGGCCCGTTGGGCCGTCAGGTCAGAGCAGCCGAGCAGGGCTGCCTCCCAGTCCTCCCACGAAGGGTTAGGTAGTGGGGTAAGGTTTGGGGTTTTTTGGCATGCCCACACCATGTGAAAAATGTCACAGGAATTTTCCTCACAATGCGGGCACTTCCCCGTGCAAGCGGGGTCAAAGTGTTTTATAATTGCCGGGCACAATAAAGTTTTGGTATAAAGGCGAAGGAGGATTCGCTCCTCCGCCTTCGTGAGGCCTTTACAGGGTTTTGGATAGATATTATGGCCGGATTGATAAAATTGTGTGACCTCCTTAAAGGTGTAGGCGGGATTGGGTTCGAGGTCCGGATCGGTAGGGAACGAGGATGGTGCCCGGAGAGTGAGCGCGTGGGCAGCGGCATCGGCCGTCTCATTACCATCGAGGCCCGTGTGAGCCGGAGCCCATATGATCATTCGGTGCGCGGGGGCACCTAGGTAGCTGCTGTTCTGCAAAATTTTATAGGCAAGGTACGGAATGTATCCCTGTTCTATATTGCGACAGGCACCCCTTGAGTCGGTGATGATGACCCTTGAGTCCTGATCTGCGGCGGCTAGTGTGATGGCGATCTCCTCCGCGTGCGTAATGTTATGTGCACGGAAGGTGAGTCCGTTTACAGCGGTGTTTTGGTGGACGACCGCAGCCGTGTACCAACCCCCGTGGTGCGGGCCGGAGGCGTCCACGTAGAATACTCCGAATTTGTGGCCGTAGTGTCGAGCCAAGGCTTCTGCCCCTGCGAGGCGTCGGCCACTGTGGTCGTCTCGGGTCATGTTAGCCGGAAGAGGGCGCACGTGCAGGGAGTATCGCCAAATTTCTGGAATCTGTACGCGCTCTTCCGTATGTATTGAATGATTGATGTGTAGTCGGGCAAGGAGGCGGCGACCCGACGGTGTTTTAGAGAGTCTAGTATATTGGTTAGTCAAGTGCGCCTCTCGAAGGTCCTTGAAGGTGTTCACCATTCCCAGGCCCAGAAGGCGCTGGTTAGAGGTGCTGACAGGAAGGTCGAGGGCGCGCTTGTAGATTTTGCGGAGAATGACTTCGAGTGCATTCTCGTCGGATTTGCGTAGGTGGAGGTATGGAGCCGAGTACAGCACTCGGCTGGTTACGAATGCATGCGCCAGCCGCAAGGCGTCTTTGCATCGTAACCCCCCGCGCTTGTTGGAAACCCGGCGGACCATCCGGCCCACCTGGTCCCCCACCTTACGAAATTTGGTCAATGCTGTATCTGCTCTGCGATTTTTATGTATAAAGAGCCCCAGTACTCTAATCTCGTCGCGTTCGGGTATGGGTCCGCTGTGAAGGGAGAGGTCAATTTTGTGGCGCACTTTGGCGATGGGCGTATGTGCACAAATTCCGATTTGGACGGGGAGCACTGAAGGCCGCAGCGACGGGCATAGTCATTCACGATGTCCGCCGCTTGCTGCAGGCTTGCCTCCATGTCTCCTGCCGAGCCGTGTGACGCCCATATGGTGATGTCGTCGGCATAGAGTGCATGCTGTATGCCTTCGACTTTCGCCAGCTGAGCGGGGAGTCTCATCATTGCCAAATTGAATAGGAGGGGCGAGAGGACCGCTCCCTGCGGGGTCCCTCTCGTGCCTAATCGGTAAGGGCCGTGTTCAGTGTCCTGAATCCGAATGTATGATTGTCGGTCAGTGAGAAATTGTTTAATATAGTTGAAGGTGTTGTGGCCGCAATCCACCTGTGAGAGATGCGTCAGAATAATTTCGTGGGTCACGTTATCAAAGGCCCCCTTCTGATCCAAAGCGAGCACAACTTTGTCATTCAAGGGATACTCGACTGGATCGAGGATCTCATGATCGAGTTGAAGCAAGACATCCTGCGCGGACCGGTGTGGGCGGAACCCGAACATGGTGTCTGCAAATGCATTTTTGGTCTCCAGGAACGCGGACAACCTGTCGCGCACCATCGTCTCCATTAATTTTCCCACACAAGAAGTAAGGGAGATGGGGCGGAGGTTGTCCGTGTTAATGGCTTTGCCCGCTTTGGGTATGAAGGTGACCAGGGCGGTCTTCCACTCAATTAGTAGGGTTGTTTCCCCGATCCAAATGGAGTTGATATAGGCAAGGAGCATGGTGTAGGCCGAGTCAGGAAGATTGGCACGTAATTTCACGGTAATTTTATCCCGTCCCGGTGCCGTACCTCGCCTCATTTTTGCTAGGGCCGCCTTCAGGTCGTGTAACTGTAACAGTTGATCCAGCTCCGCGTTCTCGGTACCTGCATACGAGTACGCCGGCCCTCGTGAGTCTTGCTGTGTGCATAGATATTGGTCTCGGAGTTCACATGCCAATTTTGCCGTGTCTCCGTCGAAGCTGTGAAACGCTCGTTGCAGATGCTTTTATGTCTCTGTTCGAGTTTGGGTCGGATCAATTAAGGCGCGGAAGAGGCGCCAGGTACTCTGGCTGGACATTTGTCGAGCGGCCGTGTTGCAACGGTCCACCCAGTTAGAGTCAGCGAGCTGGGCCGCGTACTCTGCTGCTCGCTGGGTGAGCCCCGCGATGCGAATTTTGAGCTGCCGATTGTGTTTTTGCCAGCGCCATCGGCGGACGAGGCTGCCAGAGGTCAAGGAGGTGGTTATCCACCGCCGGAGTCGCCTCCGAGAGTTTAATCTGTGTTTCTGTGGAGAGAAGAGTGGAAACCAGTTGCTGGGACCAAGCATGGTATCCTTGCTCCTCTATGGGTGTCGAATTGGCGTATATTTGCCGAAACTTCGTGTAATCGGGTAATTTTGCCTCTCCGTAGGGTCTTGCTAAAGGATGGGTGCGAATGGTGGTGTTGAGTATGCAGTGGTCGCTGCCGAGGGTCTCCTCGGTGTTGACCCAATCCGCATACTGGATGTTTTTTGTGAGGGTAAGGTCCGGACAGGTGTCCCGGGTGACGGAGTTACCCACGCGAGTTGGGTAGGCAGGGTCGGTGTGAAGAGTTAGGCCCAGCGTGGACATAAGTTCCGCCAGCTTACGTCCACGTCTCCCCTCACGCGCATACCTCCAAAGTGTGCTGGGGGCATTAAAATCACCCACGATCACCAGAGGGTCCCTGCCTGCAGCCTTTAAGGCGCGGCTAAAAAGGTCTGCGAATGTGATGTTGGTTAGTCTCGGTGAACAATAAATGTTTAGCACGTGCAGTGGCGGGTCCTGTTTACGCAGCGGAAGGAGTGTCACCATCACGTACGAGAAATCTGGCTTAAGGTCAAGATCAACTAAATTGGCCGTATAACTTTTGTGAACACAGATGCAGGATAAAGGGTCCTGCTGAAACGTAGTATAGCTTGTGAGTGTGGCAGCACTCCCTGGCTCCTGCAGGGCTACCACAGCAGGAAGGTTTTGAAATGCTGCGAGGAAAAGCCGGAGGTTGGCCCGCTTGGTGTGAGCCTTAAAGCCCCGACAATTCCACTGGGTGATTTGGAGGGGGGTGGCCGTATTGGATCGCGGGGGTTTCCGAATTCTAAGGGTGCCCGCCATGGTCAGTGGAGTTAACGAGCGATTGTGGTCCATGACCCGGCCTCGCCGCATGGTTGCGCCGTCGGCTGCTTCCCGGTTCCGCCATGCGGTGGGGTTGATGGCTGCTTACCGATTCCTCCGGTAGGAGAAGCGGGCTTGTCTGTCTTGGCGACCTCCCGGCGCGGTGGCTCACTGGGAGTCTGATGTTTGCGTCGTTTCTTGGACGCCCTTTTGGACTTTCCGCCCTGTTGTGCGGCCACCTTGGAATTGCGGTACTTGGCCGTACACGCACGAGAGTTTGTGGCGTGTGCTCCACCACACACAGAACAGACGGGTACACATTCATGAGGGGCCCGCACCCCCTCCTCCACAAGCGGAACCTGCTGTCCACACCGGCCACATGTATCCGGTCTTGGGTTGGGACAAGTGTCCATCCGATGGCCGACGACACCGCACTTTCCGCAGGCCGGGATGGTCCGGTAGTAGGGTTTGACGGGGATCAGCATTGTGTCGTAGTGAACAAAGCGTGCCTTCTCCTTGCCAGCGAAGGTCACACGCGCCTTGTTCGACGTTCCAAATTTACGCACCTCGACGATGGTGCCAGACCTCCAGCGTACGCTCTCTCGGAGCGTCTCCGTCGTGTCTGTGTAGCGGACTACGATGACTCCATGGAAGACATTGCTACCATCTTGTCGCAGGTACCCGTTGAGCAGAACCTGTCTATGCTCGATGTTTACCGCGAAGTCCCCGATGATTTTGTCCGCCGTGTCAGGGCCCGGGTTGTGAATAACGATAAGATTTTGCTCTCTCGATGGAATAACTGTCAACGTCTCAGCTCGCTCAGGCCCGAGGTATGCCTTAAACGCGGTCCCGTACCAGTGAGATGCACTCTCGTGGCTTTACGACAATTAAATAGTCGCCCGGATTCGGTTTTGGAAACGGGCGAGGCTTCCATTTAGTGAGAGCCTTGCCCTTGCGTCCCACAGCGCGCGAAGCGAGAGGCTGCGTCTTGTCAGCTGGCGTGCCGGATGCCGGGGCAGCGGCGGACGCCGCCTTCTTGGCGTTGGCTTGCGAGCGGCGTTCAACCGCGTCGTTGAGAGCTTGGCTCCGAAACCTCGGTGAAGAAGCAGAATTTGGCGTTTCGAAAGTCGTAATCGTCTCCCACGTCATGGCATGAGGGTCGTATCCACGCTGGGTGAGCGTAGCGTCCATGTTGCCTCGGAAAGCCGGCCCCACGCGGCCCGGCGTCGGCGTCGCCGTTTGGCTTAACGGCGTCGCCTACGTGGTCGGGTGATGATCGGTCGTAAAGTTGTTAAAAAAAACCGGCATTTCCCCGAAGGGGAGTATGAGGAAGTGCGAAGCACGGGGTGATGTTATGAGGGGGCGCGCGCGACTAAACTGCAGAGCCGAGCGAAGGAGACGGCAGCGAGAGAGCACGCGCCAGCCGACCCACGGAGGTCTGGCCGTTTTTAAGTGCAAAGCACTTTTACTGATGATGATGATCTGTCTTCCGAACTCGTTCCAAAGAACCCGCAACGCGTTCAACTTGTTGGCGGCGTTGCGCACGCCCGAGATGGGGCTCAGGTTGTTGTCGAACCACAGTCGATCGCACACCGCGCAGCTATATCCAAAGCTGCGGTCCAGGAAGTCTCGCTTGAAGCGCGCGTCCGGCCGATCGAATTCGAGGGCCCGCGCTCGCTCACGCATCGCGCGTCCCCGCGCCAGATCGGCTTCGGGGTGCTCGGCTCGCTTCGCACGCTTTCGTTCGGCGTCTCGCCGCCGGCCTTCATCACCACAGGCAATGCGCGGGGCGCGCGCAGCCACGGAGCGGAGGGCGGAGCGCGCGCAGTCACGTGGGGCGTGACGTCGCTGCGCCGTTGCTACAGACGCTCCTCTCCGCTCCTCGCGCCGTTGCTATGGGACGGCGGATTCAGGGTCGCTTATAAAGTGCATTCGCACTTAAAACCGGCCCACCTGGATGACACTGGCACGGCCGCTACATAAAAAAAACAGGTGCGGCCTGCTGCGTCGTGTCGCCGTCAATGGGCAAGCGCGGGTCGGCTGAGCGGCAGCTGTTTTGGGTGAGGGCGCCACAAGCACGGTCCGCAAGGCAGACGCCGGTTCGCGTTACTATGTGGTCGCCTCATGATTTATGCGTGTCCGTGTGCTTTCTCGTGTCTTTCTTGTGTGTGACCGCGCGTGTGAGCAGCTTGCCTCACGTTTCCTGCGCCTGAGTACGGTTTTTCGGTCTGCGCGTGTGTGGGAGACGGTTTTTTCTAGCGGCGTTATGACGCGAAGCTGTTGTGTGCCGCTGTGCAACTCGAACGTGTGAAAAGACTCTACTGTGAAGTACCGCGCATTCCCATGCATTCTGCAGTGTCGGGAAGCGTAATATTCGTAACAGAGCACTTCTTTCTGTCTCAAACGAGCGCTAAAACAGGCGCGCGCCGCCGCATCCAGACTAAAGCATCAAGCCACTGCGCCGACTGCTACCCCCAACGGGTGCGCGCAAGGAAAAAAAGCATCAAAAGGCGCCCAGGGCGAGCCCCTACCTTCTGCACCGAAGACGTCGTCGCAGTCGGGACAGCGTAATACCCGCACAGATTGGGAGAATCCAAGAAATCAAAGTGGAACCGACCGATTCCGCCCGCAGACAAACCGGCGAGACGAACCCCCTTCCCCTGGCTGTCCCTGCGCTGCGTGCTACGAGCGGAACAATCACTTGGAATGTTCGCGAAACCGGGAAGGATCCAAACGAGAGACGACGGAGGGTAGGACGGTATGGTGAAGCCGGCGAAGAAGTTATGTTGTTCGTGTGAGTCGTGTAGTGCGGTTAGTCGATCATGGATGACTAGTGATGATACTGTGGGAGCACTGTTTAGAAGAGTGTCGCCGAATGACGGTGACCAGAGCTGTATATTGTTTGAGTGCTTCTTGGAAGAGACATATTCGTGAAACGTTCGAAGAATTGTGGGCTGCACACGTTTCATGAATATTCAAGGCTTTTACGTGTTTGGATAGTTTCTAATGGATGAGAGTGCATTTGTAGCACGGCAAGTTTGTTCCCGTTGTTTTAAACACTAAGTGATGTTGTGAGTTTTAATTGATACCTGCAGAGTGTGGATGTTTGCGTGATGCTTGTACTGCCTTAAGTGAGAATATATTTTGTTTGCGTTGTCAACTCTTGGCTTTAACTCTTGCTTTGAACAGCAACCGGCATTTCTTGGCGCACTAAAATGACCCACATTTAAATTGTACGTGCTTTCGTGGTGCGTTTCGGTGGGCCGATAAGTCAGCCCTTGGAACCTGCCCGGCGACTGCCTCTCCATTAACGGGATGAGTGATTGAGTGACACTTTTCATTTCAGTTGAGTCAAACAGGCAGGATTCACGAAGAGTATTGAGAGCCACTCTACAAATCATTGGTACTCCAGGGCAAACTGTTCACATATGTGGGGTAATTGGCAGTTTAATAAAGACTTCAATATTCAATCTGTAATGCGCAACTATAAAACGCCTTATCTACGGCCTGATTGGAGTAAGTGTCGGGCGTACAATCGCGGCTGTCGAAGCGCTTTTCCGTGAACAGCTGGACCGGTGTTGCGGCGCCAGAGCGGGCGCGAGGAGAACTAGGCCCCGGACGCCGTGTCGGCGCCACGCAGCAGGCCGCACCTGTTTTTTTTTTATGTAGCGGCCGTGACACTGGTATCCACGTGTTGCCTGTGAGTCGCCGAAACGATTGATGCTGGTCTTGACGGGGTACCGTGAAATTGCCCGTGGGTCCAGCCGGAAATCAGCGGAACCGAAGCGCAGCACGTCCTACATCATCGCGCGCTTGCAGCGCCCCCCCCCCCCCCACGCGCTCGCCCCGAGAAAAAGTGCGGCCGGGCCACCGGGGCGGCACGACGCCCTTTGCGTTTCCGTCTATTCCGGCCGTGGTGTTCAATCACATTTTAACATGCCGCGGGATGGAGACCAAGTTCTGCGTCCAATATGCGACGCTCGTCTGGCTATCACACCTAGTTCTCGGATTACGCTTTCACCGTTAACTACTGCAGCTACCACAACGCTTTCTTTAATCATTTAACATGGACGATAGTCGTCGGGATGAAGATGTACCACCAATCATCAAAGTGGGTGCATACACGTTAGACAGCGCCATTAGCTGCCAGACATCAATATACATTTTGCAAACTCTCTTATATCGATGTACAGTAAGTATTCAGTTACTTCTGTAAGGGCACGCTTTGCTTTCGTGTTATTCCGATTCCTATGACGGAGGGATCAACCGTGTTTTTTTTTCTTAGGTTTCGTTCTCTCCTCCTATCTTCCTTTCCCTCCTCCCCAAAGAGTAGGCAGGCGTTGTGCCCGTCTAGGTGGTAGTTGCCAGCTTGCTCTCTCCCTCTTTTCTTGTGTATCTATGTATGCAAATTAAATAAATAAATGTAGTCATAGTGTTTTCTATAGTCATTTTCCTTAGCTTCAGCCACTTTGAATTAATCATAGCAGAGAAGAATTTGTAATCACACAATCGTTTTGGGGACTGGTCATAAGCTTTCTCCAAGCCGTTTGTCTTCACCGATGATCGCTTGTGCAGTCTGGCTTCGATGCCAGCGCCTCGATGCCAGCGTTGAACGAAGGAACGCTGTCTACTCAAGCACTGGCTACTGAGACTACTGAAGCGCGTCCTGTCGGCGCTCGTTATATTGCCGTGATGTCATATTTCACTTCACCTCTCCAAGACGGCGATACCACTCCATGGCAACAAGGTAACTGTGAAAGGGAGAACGTGTGCAACATATAAGGCGCGTTTGTTGACGCTCATGCAAGAGTGTCCGTGCCGCAATGGGTAAAACGCCAGACTCCCATCTTCGCGTAGCAAGAGGTTGGCGCTGAGCCGTGCTCCCAATTAGGGTTGCAGAAGTTGCGCCTTTTCCTTTCCTCAACCTCTCCTCCTCGTAGCAAGAGGTCGTGGATTCGACTCCCTTGTCATCCAAATTAACGAATTTTTTTCTCTTTTAACATAAAAGTGTTTTATGCCGCGGTCCACCAAGTTCATCCGTTACGGATATGATGTTGAGAAAATGGACGCCAACATGTGACAAAGAAAAAAAACCAAGGAAAACATCCGCTACTGGGAATCGAACCCACGACCTTCTAACCGCGACGGTAAGCGCCCGACACTAAACCAACTAAGCTACCTTGGCTTTTTTTTATTTATTGCCTGGCTTGGACATTGTACAGGGCAATCATTGCACACTCACATAATACAATAAAAAGGAACAAGCATTGCCATCAGTCCCATTTGAACTGATGTTGTCCTCTTAAAAATACTTAAGGGTTGCCAGAGGTGTAGTGATGTAGTGATGTGATTTGTAGTAGTGATGTAGTAGTAGTGATGTAGTATAGATGTTGTATAGATGTTGTAGTAGTGATGTAGTGATGTAGTGATGTGAGTGATTTGATGTAGTGATGTTGACCGGTCTCCACTGTATATGGCGTGCGCGAATGGCCGGATACCACTTTGACCCGGATGCAAAGCCAGCAGTAATTTATTTCAGGCAAAGCATGTCTGCATTCATTGAGTGTAGTAAAATACAGGAGATCGAGCCAGAATGGTTGTCAACTAAGCTACCTTGGCAGAGGCTGGACACTTCACGAACGCGCTTTATATTTTTCACACATTCTCTCTCGCACGGTGCTCGCTGTTGGCGGTGTAGCTGTACGCGGGGCGGCGCGGGGCGGTGCCGCCGTTGGTGAGAGGTGAAAAGAAATAATGCGTCACGATCGACACTTACTAGCGCTTACTCCGAGATTGCGAGCGATATCGGAGATCATAGTTAAAGCGTCTCGATACCAGCGAGGGACACTGACCGCGCTGGCGTCGCCGAGGCAGCCTAGACGCAGTTACGTTCTTAATTGCCTTTCGCTTCGTGTTAGCGTGCACCGGCTCATCGGAATAGTGCAGCTTCCAGATGCACCAACGGGATTTCTCCGCCTCCGACTGCTTCGACCGCGAGAGCACCGACTAACAAAACTGCTGCAATACGCGTTGCAGAAAGGGCACGTTTTCGACGGGCGAATGTCGTGCCTTGGTGGAGGGAGACAGAGGCCAGCGGGACGCGCGCGTTTGCGGCTCAAGCTACAAAACTCTGCCAGCCGTGTTGCTGAAGCGCAGCGGTGGTAGTGTATGCATGAGCAAAGGCGTCGGTTACCCATTACTAGAAAGCGCACACCGTGCCGTTTCTCTCCTTAATTGACGGCATTTTGAAGAAATGCACATTGGATACCAGTGTTGATTATGAGCTTGTTGGTCTCATATTTACGCGGAAATCACGATTCACTGTGTCAAAATATATGTTCACAACTTCAGCTACCACAAGGGTTTAATCATGATCATGGGCGTTAGTCGTCGCGATGGGGACATGCCACTGGTGTAATATGGGTGTATCCACGTCAAACGGTGCTATAGTTGTCCAACACGAATAGTCATTGTACAAGCTCTCATATATCACTACACAATAAGCACTAGTTCTGTGAAGACATGTTTCACTTTCGTGTTATACCGATTCCTGTGACGGAGAAATCAGCCATGAAAGGGAAGATAGACAACCACCCGTTTGTAGCACGACGCCACAAGGAAATCCATGCGGATTTCTCAGAAATAAGGCCTGTTAGTTGCCGAAAAATTCGTCCTGGTCCGGGGATCGAACCCGGGACCAATTCCTTTCCAGAGCGACCGCCCCGAAAAGGCGTTGGTCCTGGGTTTCATCCCCGGACCAGGACGAATTTTTCGGCAACTAAGAGGCTTTATTTCTGAGAAATTCGTGTGGATTTCTTTGCGGCTTCGTGCTACAAACGGGTGGTTGTCTATTTTCTCTTTCTTAACCCTTCCCCCACCTTACGGGATTCCGCAGAATTGATCTGCAGGAATCAGCCATGAGTTTTTTCTTTGTCATTTGTTCGTGGGCATTTTACCGACTTCACAACCTTCACGGAGATGATGTCAGTGAGGTCTTGGGGGCCCCGCATAAAACACTTTCGTCTTAAAGTAGTAGGAATTCTATAATTAAGAAAATATGGGCCGTTATCTAATGTCCACTCCGACAGACTTTTGTCGCACTGATCGGTTCAAAAACTTCAACATGTATGATGTGACTTGATGTCTTCGACAGTGATTTTTCGCTGTCCAAAATCCCGTCTCCTGTACACCCGTATAGGAAAGTATAAGTTCACTAACGAGAAAAGCAGGAAACCTGGCAATGTGTTTTCTGTTGCGGAAATTTTGCTTTCAGGGGATATATCTTTATACTCGACTGCTGCCTTGAGACTAACTGTATTATTGTGAAAGAAAGCCCAACTTCCGCCTTTCGATGGACGGTCTAGCCACAAATATGGCTGCTAAGTGAAAAGACCGCTGCACTGAAATACAGGTTTCTCAAAATGCAAAAACTCAGAGTCCCTTATGCATCCGCCTCAGTCGACTTCGTGGGCGACAGGCGAAAGCCAGCTTCTTCCTTTTCTACTAAGTCGGTGTACTGAACCTCCCGCGCCCCCCTGCTTAAGCTTCCTGCAACGAACGTGGTTTTGCAATGCCTCCAGGATCGGAGGCATTGTAAGCTTTCTGCACCTCAACCTGCTTTGCACTGCCTCCGGGATCTGCTCACCTTTGGCCAACCAATGATTTTATGTCATGACATCACCACGTGACGCCACGTTGTGTGACGCCACACTGAAATCATGACGACGTCACAAATATTAGTGGTCTGTGAGGTCATTAGGACAGTATATGGTGACGTCACCACCTGATTATGATTTTCTGCATCACTCGTGTTGACGCCACCGATGGGGGACGCCGACGCGAGACGCCCGTCAATTTTCGCGCTTGATGAGGCATCTAAGGCTTTCGCCTTAAAATATCCGTGAATTTCGAAATACCAAGTCTAACAAATCGCTTACTGCGGAGTGAATTCATCGGCAATTTCAATAGAGAACTTTTTGTGATTGTAGGTCGTAGGTTCGGTTCATGCCGGCCGCGAGTTATCTTTTTGTCTACTTTTCTTTCTTGTCATTTACATCATAACTACTACAAAAAACATCCCATATACTTTCCTTGGCTTTCTTGTCTTCTAGTTCCAGATAATGTTCTCTTTAGCAAAAAAAATACGACCCCTAATTATTCATTCTTTCATTCATAGCGAGGGTCTCGCTCTGGCAGACTGGAAGCCTTCAGGTAGTGCGCGAGGGATTATTGGTCAGGTGTCAGCTCGTAAAACGATCACGTGCTTCGTGATGCCAGTAGGCGGAAAAAGCGGCGCTGACTAACACTCTAGGCTTGAATGCGCGTATATATATATATCGCATAAAAGTGGGCGGGAGGATGACCGTCGCCGTAGCTCAGTGGTAGAGCATCGGAAGCGTTATTCGAAGGCCACACATTCGGTTCCTGCCAGCGGCAAGTTATCTTTTCATCTACTTAACTTTCTTCACATTTACATCATATTTACAAGTAAGATCCCCTATACATTCCTTGGCTTTCTTCTCTGTTCTAATTAAAAATTCATAGGGTTCCTTATATATTTACCTCAGACGACTCGAGAGCGAAAGCGATCTTTTTCTTCTCAGTCGATATATTGATCCTGCACCGCCAACCACTGAAAGCTTTCCGCACCTAACGTGGTTTCGCACTGCTATAGTGTACTAGAACCGGGGAGTGCCCTGAACGAGCCTCGAAAAGTGAAGCCAGAACAGGGTCAATCCGCTTGCGGCACTGCGATCGGTAGTCTGAATGTGCCGTCGTTTAAGAGTTGCGCGCGGCTCCGCCGAAATGGTGCAGGGGTAGAATGGCCGCTTCCCACTCAAAAGGCCCGGCTTCGAATCGCAGCTGTAGGAAGTGGGTTTTTATTCTTAGCGTCACCTTTTATAGCTGTATCGGTTTTCCTTTGTTTCTTAAAACTAGCTTCAGTTGCTACGTGTTGCTTCAAAAAGTAACGCAATATGCGAAGTAAAACAGGAGAAATTTAACAGTGAGCCTAGTTATTTGCAGCGCCACCGCCCGGGATTGAACAAAAACGTAAAGTATGGCCTCCGAGATTTTCGCGAATGCGGCACTCGAAACGAGATTTCACATTTTACGTTACTTTTTCGTAGTAACATATCGCAACAGAAGCTAGTTTTAAGAAACAAAGGAAAACCAATAAAACTTTAAGAGGTGACACTAAGAATAAAAAACCGTTACCTACAGCTTCGATTCTAACCCGGGCCTTTTGAGTGGGAAGCGGGCATTGTGCCCCTGCACCACTTTGCCGGAGCCGCGCACAACTCCTAAATGACGACACATTGCAGACTACCGATCGCAGCGCCACAGGCGGATTGACCCTGTTTGGGCTTCACTTTCTGTACATTGGTGCTGCGGCTGTTGAGAGCACTCCCCTGTTCTAGTACACTCTAGCACTGCCTTTAGAATCGGAGGCATTGCAAGCTCTCCGCTCCTCACCTGGTTTTACGCTGCTTCATGATCAGCCAACCTTTGAGCAAGCGACAGTGTCATGTGTTGACGTCACATGATGACGTCGTCATGTGACGTCATGAGATGCAACGTAACAGTGACGGAATGATGATTTCACAAACTTTCGCGGTCTTTGGCGTCATGATCATCTCATACTGTGACGCGTTTCATGAAGCATCTAAGGCTTTCGCCTTAATACGAGCTACTCAATCCTTCGCTACAACCCCTAGAGCAGGCGAGCTAGCGTTTGATCCAACTACGGTTAGGCGTGGACCTCATCTTCCTTTCTCACAGTGCGTGGCCATCGTTGTCCTTTTCTCGGCGCCGATCGGATGAGACAGATATCGTCCTTTTGCTCTGCAGCAAGACGGTGTAGTATAAGTATTGTGTACGCCAATCTGAACATTATGGCCTCATTCGCATCAAATGCAAGACTTCCTTCTTGCGCTGTCGAGCTTGTGAAGGGCTTTCATAGACAACCTCGCAGTTAACGTAACTTAGGCGTCGTACAACATTGTAAGGGACAAAAAAAATTGGCAGATGCCACGTACCGTGGGAGTCGATGTTATGCGAAGCATGCGGCGGGTAGGGGACTGTGGCGTAACTTTTTTTTACTGAGCGACACGATACAAAATGACGCTAAAGATTTGTATAAATTTTATACGCACACATATATATGTTGCAGAGCCGCATATGTGTTATATAACCAGTTGTTTACGGTTACGTATGCAACGTGGGTATTACCAACACCAGAAGCGGTAAGCTGATACGTAGTGCTTATACGTGTCTCGAGAACGCACGCACGTTTCAGGAACCCGTGTACATGTGTGCAAGAAGTTCTTGACAGTTCTTGAACAAGGGCATCATCACCGTAGTCAGTGAGCACCAGCAGCTGGTCATGACTTGTTATAGTATCCGGTCGTGATCGTGGTGACGAGGGGTCCATGTGTAGTGAAGTATGTGGTATAGTAGAGCTGTTGGAATTCGTGGATGCCTCGGTCATTTCGTCGACAATTTGTCTGTCGACAGAGCCGGCGACATGTCGGAACACGAAGTCACCCTTCGCGCGTAGGTGAGATATAGGCCGTCGAGGCTGGTAAGCCAGGACAGTGTTATGTAGACCAACATCAGTAGATGGCGCTTGTCGTATTCGTAGACTACCTGGGCGAATGTGGCCTACGTAGCCTAGTCTACAAAGCGGCTGACAAATAATCTGGCATTATCCTCAGTTAGCATGAGGTCATCACCCAGCCTCGTAAGGAATGAAGAGGACACTGCGCCGTTCTGGTGGACGAAGTGCACTTTACGGTGTGGTGATGTGGATATCATATGTAACTTTCGTTAATGTATTCCTCCGGGGTCGAGCAATGCTTCAATATAGCTTGCTGAATCATAGGAATACAAACGTAATGTTTATTAGACTGCTATAAAAGCGGAGCCGACACTGGAACTACAGACATTAATCTGATACGACGCCTGTATCGTAGGAGTACATATCGTAGGAGTGTCATGTAGCGTTTATTGCTTTCTTGTAAAATTAGATAGCCAGCACCACAACCACAATTGACGTTGCACCGAATTACGCCTGCGTAGGCTGTTTTTTCAAACCAGTTTATAGACCTGGCGTGGCTCAGTGGTAGAATACCTGATAGCCACGCAGAATTCTTGGGTTCGATTCCTGCTGGGATCCTAATTTTCATTCTTTCTATTCATTAAGTCAATGCTGCCGATGTTGGTTTTCCTTAACGCTTTAGCATTTCAGTAACCAATGTCTGTTCTCGCCGTTCCTGGGTAGATATAAACTGTCAATCACCTGTGGCGCATACCCGTACACCGCGGCCCATGGTAAACGGGTATGTGCCACACGTGTCCAGTGGAAAGGGTTTGCCGACGTACGCGACAGGATTTTAACGTTAGTCATGTCATGACCCGGCAGTCATATTCGTCAAATCATCTTACCCTCCCATGCAAATTTTGGTCTACACCAAGTTAAGGAGGCGATCATGAGAGCGCCCAGACGTAGGCGGCTAGATAGATAGATAGATAGATAGATAGATACGTAGATAGAAACGCTCAAAGTGCCAGAGGTTCGCTAAGAAATGCTTCGCATTTAATATCTCTCCAGTCATTTTTGAAAATGTCCGCGTCGGCTGATAGGGCTCCAGACCCACATTTTCTTGCATGGTTGATAGGTGACATATTGGCGCCGCAGATTGCAACTTCGTTCATCGTAGTTCTGCTGCCGGGTGATTAAGACGCGCACTAACCATCTCGCCTCTTCAGCACATTAAGTAAAACTTGGAGGACGCCTGAGCTTCACCTTCAAGACTAAAACGTGATAGCGTAACCGAACCGCGTGCGCATCCCCTTTTCAATTGCTAGCCTCCCTTCGGTTCTCGGTACACGCCTCAAACGTGCCGAAAGGAAGCGAATGACTCTGAGCGTAACATTGGCTCTTTAAAACTATCCTAGAATGTTTACTGCACGCAGTCTTGTTAAGTGCCCACTAACTCATAATTATCCCTTTTCCGAATCAGTGAAGGGCCCACTACGCGTCTGTAAGGCAACACTCTAACCTACGCAGCTGCTCACTTTCTTGATGCCTTTGTAGCTGATGATTACATATGCCTGAGGGCTTTGTAGTGGGTGGGCCTTTAAAACGCCCACTCACTACTCAATTCACACGTTTTGACGCCTGGCGCGATTCTACGCTACTGCCACGTATTATTACATGCGTTAAAAAAGACTCTGTAGCGCCCTCGTTTGGGCGGGAAGCAAACGGTATTGCGCGCGCGACCACAATAGAGAAAAAAAAAGACGGCGCTAGGCTGTGGCATGTGAAGCCATGGCTCGCGTTCCCTGCGGGCGTCTATACCGGTTCAGCCATCTCTTCGCTCCTGTGGCATAAGCCGGCATGTTCATCGAGTCAAACGGTGCAAATGGCATGGCATTAAGACAGATTGTTGCTAAAACCGAGAATGCACTTAGACTGATTCGAAGGATCTCCAACAGGAACCGAGGTCTCAAACAAGATTATTTAATAAGGCTGATCCACGCCTTTGTGCTATGCCATTTCACTTACACACGGGTCATGCATAATTGTCAGCGGGCCGAACGAGAGAAGCTAAATGCACTCATACGTAAAGTCGTCAAGAAGGCGCTCGGTCTCCCTATTAGGACACACACCGATGACCTCCTAAACTTTGGAATTGAGAACACCCTTGAAGAGATTGCCGAGGCTCAGGAAAGAGCCCAACTACTAAGGCTCTCCGGTACACTGGCCGGCAGAAAAATACTCGACGAAATTGGGTTCAACCCTATCGCTCATAAGCCGATCTACGCCCAGATTTCCACGGAAATCAGAAAGAATATTTACGACGCCCCCATCCCACGCAACGTCCACCCGGTCCACAACGGCGGGAGGCGCAAGACCCGAGCCGCCGCAATTCTGGGAAGCTTGCTCCGAGACGGCACCGATGCCAGTTTTGTCGATGCAGCGGAATATGTGGAACAACGCGCCTTCTCGGCCGTAGTTGTCATTGCGCAGTGTGACGTGGTCAACTGCGCAGCAGTGCGAACCACTAGTCCCGAAGAGGCCGAGGAAGTTGCGTTTGCGCTCGCCATGCTCAATGATCGCAGAGAGACTGTGTATTGTGACTCAAAAGAAGCAATAAGGGCCTTGCAGATGGGGTGCATCTTCCGTTTAGCGCTCCGTGTACTACAAACCACCGAGCACGTTTCCTCTCACTCTTTACACTGGTTCCCCGCGCCCGTTGGGGAGGAGGTACAGTGAATTCCCGCGCACCCCGAAGAGGAGGAGTGGGAGACGCTTCTACGCAGGCCTGCTCCCAATAATCAGCTCACGCCTGTCCAGCGGGCCTGCGAGGTGGCCGACAGGCCCGGCTTGCCAGTCCCTACGTGGGACTGAGCCGGCTGTGCGACCCAGTCGCGTTCTGCAGGACCCAATAAAGTTCATTTCCTTCCTTCCCCCAACTCCTTCCACTACATGACATTCATGTAGTGTTTTTCCGAAGCATTAGCGTCGCTCTGTGGTAGAGCAGGCCGCTTGCCTCGCAGACGGCCTGTGCTCGGATGTCACTAGAACCAAATATTGTGTGTTATTCATTTTATCTGAGTCTCAATTTTTGGTCACGGACCAGATGATAATTTTTCGCTCACAAGCAACGACGCCAACGCCCACGCCGACTACGACACCGGAAGAGGGGACGACACGGGACAACACAAGTCCGCGCTTGTGTTGTCCCGTGTCGTTCTTTCTACGTATATTTCGTCTATTGTGAGCGCCATAGGCGGGCGCACAGGCAAGGGGGGGGGCAGGGGGAGCGGCCGCCCCCTATCACCTAAGGGGGGGGGCGAAATCGAATCCATACATTGACCCCCCTAGTCACCGAAGAGGAGGGGGGCGCAAAATCTGCCTCGTACATGGACTTACTAGGGGAGGGGCGCTGCGATGAACCTCCCCCCCCCCTGATGGGGAACCCTGCGCACGCCTATGGTCAGGGCGATAAAGTGTACGCGATAGCGTTAAATTTTAACTTCCACTCATTCAATAGCATTGCATTAAGTATCGCCGTAATCATTTCGCGGCCATGAAGAAGACTAAATGACGTGCTTCATATTCCTTCCTGCTGGACTGCGTTATAGCCGAACCTAACTTTCATTAGAATGCCGTTTGAATTTTGATAATACAATTATATGTATAGACTCAAGATATCGAACATAGCCTTGTTGAGGCGTTCTCTTAAGCCGTTAGCTGAACCATCAAAATTGTCCCGGCAGCTCGTCATTTTCGCATCGACGTTAGCTCTTAAAATGCCATCGAGGAGTAGACGGATATCATTGGTACTGTTACGTCTGTACAGCCACTTGTGGATGTACGACGATTTATTTTACACAAGGAAACATGAACACTTTAAACAGCGCAGCTTAGGCGTTGGAGTCACGAATGGCTAACGTTCGACACCAGAATCCCGCTCGTGCCACAGCGCCAGTGTGTCGCGCGCGCACTTCATCGTCGTTGTCTTCAAGCGAGACATGTCAATTCTTCCCCCCTTAGATGAAGTCTCCATAGCGGTCTGGAGGCCGCCTAACCTCTGGTGGTCACAGTTGCCGGGTGGTTCCTGCTTGTGACGTCGAGGTCGACGGTTGCGAGGGAGTCTTGTCTTGCATGTTGAGCGAGTCAGGCCGTTGATCAGCAGAACTCGACGGCGTCTCTTCTGACGTTGTGTCCGAGAAATCATCTGCTACGCTGCAATCTGTCGGTGATTGGATTGTGTGTCCGGTCTGGCTCGTTTTCCTCATGTGGTTGAGGTGACGCCGAACCTTTCCGTGGTTGCTTTTTACAAGCCAGGATCGTGGTTCGACGCGACGCAGTATTTCGCCTTCAATCCAATCTGGCTTTTTCAAAAACTGTCGGATGAGCACTCTCTCTCCTACTGGGCCCGACTGGATTTCGTCAATGTCTCCTGTCTCTCAGAGATGTGTATTTCCGTCTCCCGTTTGAGAAGATCGAGAGGACATAGAAGCTCTCGTCCAAACATTGCTTTCGCAGGTGACATTCCTGTAGCAGTGTGAATGGTCGTGTGCTGCCGATACAGGAATCTTGCAAGTCGGCACTGTATGGACTTGTCTGTATCTCTCAGGAGTGCTCTTTTCAGCTCTGCCACATAGCGTTCTGCCTGGCCGCTTGTGGCAGGATGGTAAGCTGGTGATTTTGTAGCCTGTATGCCATTTGCCGTATAGAACTGCCTTATCTCGTTGGAAATAAAGGCTTTTCCGTTGTCGGAGACGACCTTTCGGGGAATGCCAAACGTAGCAAAGATGCTTCGTAGCACGTCGATGACAACCGCGGATGTTGCTTGCGTCACGTGCCGGACTTCCACCCACTTTGTGTGCATCCACAACAACCAAGTAGGTGCGCCCGAGTAGTGGCCCCGCGAAGTCAACGTGCACCGTGTGCCATGGTGTCTTGAGACGGTCCCAGGAGGGGATAGGAGCTTTGGGTGGGCTCTTCTGCGTTGAAAGGCATTCACGGCACTGTCGCACCGTTTCTTCGATCACCTTGTCGATTCCGGGCCACCATACGTAGCACCTTGCGCACTTCTTCATGGCTGCCATGCCTCGGTGACCAGCGTGCAGAAGTGCCAGAACGTGGGATCGTGCTGAGCTCGGTATGATCACCCGTGAACCAAGTGTCAAGCACTCGCGATGAATTGCTAGTGCGGTCACTCGTCGTCGGTAAGGAGCGAACTCATCTCCAGTGAGTTTCTCCACTGTGCCATCCTGCACTGCCTTGTACAACCTCTGCAGGATGCTGTCTTCTTGTGTCAGACGTGCTATTTCTGTAGCAGTCAACGGAGGTCTCGACAAAGCTTCGAACAATAGTACGTCGCCTGGTGGCCAGGGTTCATCGAGACGTTCTGGTAGTGGCAATCGGCTTAACGCGTCCGCGTTTTGATGGTTCTTGCCATGCCTGTAGACGATGTTGTAGACATACGCCGACAACTTGATGCACCATCTGGTCATCCGTGGTGAGAGGACTTGAGCCGTTGGCTTCCCTGGACCCAGTATGCCGAGCAGCGGTTGATGGTCTGTGACGAAAGTCACCTTTCTTCCCGCAATATACTTGTGGAACTTGTGTGCTGCGAACACTACAGCAAGGCCTTCTCTGTCCAACTGAGCATAATTGCGTTCCGCTGTCCCTAGAGTCCGAGATGCGAAAGCGATTGGCGCCTCTCTATTCTGGTCATCACGTTGAGACAGAACAGCTCCTATGCCATACGGCGAAGCATCGCATGAGACGAGAAGCTCCTTCTGTTCGTCGTAGTGTGCCAGTACGGTCTGACTGAGAAGCAATCCCTTAAGTTTATCTAATGCTTCTTGATGCTTGGTCTCCCATCTCCACGTGGCGTCTTTCTGAAGAAGCTGGTAGAGACAGCTGGCAATTGTTGCCCTGTTCTTTAAGAACCTGTCGTAGAAAGCCAGCATTCCAAGGAATGATTGAAGTGCTTGCTTGCAGTTTAGTGCTGGAGCCTCCGTTATTGCTCGAACTTTCTCTTCGTTGGTATGGACCCCTGTCTCGTCATTTCGGTGTCCCAGAAAAGAAACTTCTCGCACCTCAAAGCCGCACTTGTTTTTGCCGAGGCGCAGGTTGCAATTGCGCAGCCACTTCGGAACTTCTTCCAGTCTCTCAGCGTGTTCCGTGGCGTCCTTTCCACTGATGATCACGTCATCTAGGTATGCGCAAACGCCTGGGATGCCAGAAAGCATAGTCTCCATAAAGCGTTGAAAAATGGCTGGAGCTGCAGAGATTCCGAAAGGCAATCGTTTGACCTTGTAAAGCCCTTTCAGCGTGTTCAGGGTCAATATCTCTGCTGTCTCTGGCGTTACGTGAAGTTGCTGGTAAGCTTGTGCCAAATCGAGGGTGCTGAATACCTTGCCTTCCCTTAAGTCGCTAAGGACTTCATCAGTTGTTGGAAGTGGGTAGTCTGCCTTCTTCGATACCTGGTTCATTGTGCAACGGTAGTCGCCGCGGATTCGCAACGAGCCGTTTTTCTTTCGAACAAGTACGAGAGGCGTTGCCCAATCCGAATGCTGCGCAGGCTCGATTATGCCTTGACTTTGCAGTCGATCCAATTCAGCTTCTACAGCTGACCGCAGCGCGAAAGGAACTGGTCATGCTTTTAGGAACTTTGGTTTCGCTCCTTCCACGAGTTCAAGTTGTACCGCAGGACCGATGTGTCCTGAGATGTCCTCGTCGAACACAGACTGGTACTTGTCTAGAAGCTTCGCAACAAGTTTGTCGTCTGATACGTCATTGATGCCCGTGATCTGTATACCCAGATGAGGAAACCAGTATCGTCCGAGGAGGTTACAACCTGCTCCTTTGATGACAACAAGCGGTAATGTGAAGTTCCTTTTCTTGTGCTTTACATCCACCGTTGCACATCCGAGAACTCGGAGGGACTGGCCTGACCATGTGCGTAGGAGAATGTTATCCGTTTGAAGCCGTGGTGGGTCATCTGTCCACGTGGCTTTGAACGTAGCCTCACTGATGAGTGTGCAGGCTGCACCCGAGTCGACTTCGAACTCCAAGGTCTTGCCATGTATGCGCATTTCAGTCATTACCTTCTGCGTGCTGGACGCGTCGATTAAGGTGTTGAGCTCGTAAAGTGCCACGTCTGGTGAATACTGCTGAGTCGTGACTGGTGCTGAGGCCACTGTCGAAGTTCCTTGTCGGGGATATTCGATGTTGTTGTTCTTGTTTGTTCTTGCCTCTTTCCGCTTTTTCAGGCAGGCCTTTTCAATGTGTCCGCGTTTCTTGCAGTAGTTGCAGGAAGCTGTCTGAAACTTGCAAGTGTCCGGACTATGCTGCGCGTCACAACGCCAACAGTGTTGTTTCTTCTTTTGGGCAGAGGCACTCGAGTGACGTTGATTTTCTGTCTTGCAGATACTTGTGCAGGCTTCGTGAACCTCTTTGAAATCCGTTTTCACGTTTTTCTGATCTTCGACGGCGTTTTCAGCTCGCAGTGCAATGTCAAAGGCTCTCTTGAATGTCAAGTCCTTCTCTGCGAACAGGCGTTGCTGGACCTGCTCGTTCCGAAGACCGCAAACGAAACGATCACGCAGCATCACATCAAGAGGCAGCATTGTTGGATTCGCCGCAGCGTCTACGCTTGTTCCAAAATTGCAATCTGCTGCTAGCTTCTTGAGCGCTGTTACGTAATCACTAACCGTTTCGTCATGCCGTTGGTCACGACGTTGGAAGCGTGCCCTGCAGAAGACCTCAGACGGCTGTGGATCAAAGTGCGCCTTGAGCATCTCGACTATGTCATCGTAGCTCACTTGGTTGGGCTGCTTGGGTTGAACGAGGGCGCAGACGACGTCGTAAGTCTGTTCCCCGCATAACGTTAGCAGATGAGGACGTTTCTTGGAAGCGTCCGTAATGTCGTTAGCCTCGAAGAAGAACTGTAGCCTCCCATACCAGGATCTCCAGGAGCCGGAGCTGCCGCTGAATTCGGGTAGCCGACCAAAGTCAGGCGTCGCCATCTCGTTCCGTTCCTTGACGTCGGTGAAGTGCCGGTGAGTCCAGAGTCTTCCTCGTCGCCAACTGTTACGTCTGCACAGCCACTTGTGGCTGTACGACGATTTATTTTACACAAGGTAACATGAGCACTTTAAAAAAATCACAGCATATCCACGGGGTGAATGATGATGAGTGGGGCGAAGCTACGGAGGGAATCATCTGTAAACCGTGAAACTCTTCCGTGAAATGCGCCCAGTACATAATATAAAGAGTGTGAAACATCGTGTATATATTAAACATCAAACTTTTATTGTACTGTTGGTTTACGTGGTCCCTTCATTATCACTTGTGATCGGTGAAATGCAAGGAAGAAGTCCGCTCCCGAGCGAAAGAGCGCCAAGAGCGACCGCATTCCCCGCTCGCCCTGTGCGAATTAAAGGCAAGGCTAGAGGGAAGACAGGACGCGCGTTCCACGACGCGAGGTCGGTAGCATGCCCAACGAAAGCCAACGGAACGCGATCGTGCAAGTGCTCCGGCTTCGCATCGCCTCATGGTTCCATTTAGCGTCCCAAAACCAAATATATTGCTCAAGGTGTGCCTTGCGTTTTTCGTAGAAATAATTTCTTTATCATGTACATTAAGACGAAAAGTTGAAAGCTCAGTAGAGTGTATCGCCCGCAAAGTATGTCTTTTAGTGTGATTTAACTCTCGTACGGCAGGGTCCTCGCGCCGTTGCCGGTCCAACTCGCCCGTTGACGATCGGGCGAGGTGGCTACATACAACTACTACTACTACACTTTAAGAAAAACATCTGGCGTTCTTTCGTTCTGCTTTTACAAAACATCTGGCGTCTTTCGTTGGTTATTTCATCAATCAACGGCGTTTTGAACAATATTTTTGTTGTTTAATCACGCACAGGAGAAATCTCACCAGGCACTACCTTGGAGGTAAACAATGGCTGCTAATGGGAATGAGAGACAGAAGAAGTCGGCTTTTGGCTAACACTTACACTTCTACTTCTACTAACGTTTCCTACTGGAACATGCCAATGGCTGCTAATGGGGAATGAGAGACAGAAGAATTCGGCTTTTAGTTAACGCGCACGCTGCGAATTTTTTATTGTTCAACAACGCACAGGAGAAATCTCCCACCGGCACCACCTTGGAGGTCAAAGCGTAAGACTTGTTACGGACTACTACGACGATGACGACTACGAGGGACGAACGGGTGCCGCCTTAAGGAGCTTCGCCCCTAAAAGCGCAGCTTAGGCGTTGGAGTCACGAATGGCTAACGTTCGACACCAGAATCCCGCTCGTGCCACAGCGCCAGTGTGTCGCGCGCGCACTTCATCGTCGTTGTCTTCAAGCGAGACATGTCAGGTACCGTGCGACGCAATGAAGGCAATTACGACAGATGTGACCAATATTGCCAGAATGATAGGCTAGGGCCTTCTAGTCAGAGGTACGCCAAATGCCGGTTTTGCGAAGGGGGACGTATTGGTGTGCAAGTTTCCCTTCAGTACTAAGGCCCCATCGGCAGTTGCTGGTAGTACTGCTGTGGTGTAAGCATGGCACCTTGCAGTCGGAGGCCACCGTCTTCGTGGGTTTCATAGTCTCGCATTTGGGCTCAGAAGGGGGAAGCACATCTTATCCCTGGCGTACAACTTCAGTGAATGACGCAGTTGAGCATTCACTCTGCGTGGCGACGCGCCTATTCACCTCTTGCACGATTTCTCTTGTTAGCTGGTGCAAAGCGCCCTTGTCAGTTCCTGCACCTGCGGTCACCGTTGTGGCGCTGATCGTCCGGCCACTGTTTAGACGGTCACACTGGCGTTAGCGTAGTGGTGGTGCGCACTCGATCGTTATCGCCTCCTTCAAGAAATCGTCCAGACCCGGAGGCGCCTTTCGCACGAAATCACCCAAGCACTGCTCCTTAACACCAAGTGCTAGGCACCCAAACTTTTGGCATCGAACATAACTGGAACTGCCGGACAAAGTAGACGGCCCATGTCCTCAACAAACATAGGCAAAAGTGTTATTCTGCTTCTGGACCTGCGGCTCGAGGCGTCGCTGCGCGTACTATCATCCTTCGGTGCTTCCAAACGTGTCAAGGAACTTCCGGCAGAACACGTGCCCAGATGACTACTGCGATTTGGGGACAATGTTCGGGCTTCGTCTTCAAGATAAAAGTACACGTGACCGAAGTTCTGTCCGTTGTTCCACCCGTTAACATTGGTTACGAGCGGGAACTCGTCGACCCCGTATTCTGTGTGCTCATATGCGTTGCCGTGAAAGTTCAAAGAGTCACCTGTGCCGGGCTTAGGTTCGTAATGCCCCACTGCTTCCAGGCATGGTGAGACATTGGGGCTGAGGAGGAAACTCTCCGCTCAAGCCTAACTGAGAGCATCCGGGACGGTGAACGAGTTTGTCAACGCGAGGAAGTCTTCATGCGCAAGATGTGGGGCTGTTGGCAGGTGGCCCGAACATGTACCCAGCCCCTGGATTAGAGTTGCGATGCAGGGTGCGTCCACTTAAGTCTATGGAAGGAAGTGTCACTAACTGAGCGACACTTCCTTCTATAGATTAACTGATACCGATCAGACTGCTCATTTCAAGAACGAAGTCCGCCAGACACTGCCGACACTTTTGAAAAAGAAAGAGATTACGAAAAAAAACAGTAGCGTCAATTCAAGCTTTATGTCCAGTTCCTGAAAAATTTTCACATGTTACCCAAAATACACAAAGCAGGCAATCAAGGGAGACCTATCATCTCCGGCATAGGAACGGTAACTGAACCAATATCCAGTTTTATCAACAGCCTAATCAAAGGCATTTCCCCAACATTACGTTCCTATGTCACAGACACCAGCCATTTTCTGGCTGATATTATGGACCTAATTATACGTCAAGATAGTCTGCTCGTTACGCTTGACGTCACCTCTCTGTACACAAATATTCCTCATTTGGACGGCATTAAATCTTTTATTCAGGCATGCGAAGATTCCCTCCAGAGCAGTTCAATTGATGGTAAAACTCTCGGTACACTTCTGAAGATCGTTCTGGAGATGAACATCTTTGAGTTCAATAACACGCACTATGTCCAAATTAATGGAACCTCAATGGAAACAAAGATAGGCCCATAGATGCCAATATTTTTATGGGCGCATTGGAAGCTCAATTTTTAAAAAGAACCCCATTGCGCCCCTTTTTTTATCGCAGGTTCATCCATGACATCTTTCTCATTTGGTGCCACGGAGGAAAGAAACTCATAGCTTTCATCAGTGTTTTCAACAACGCCCAAGAGAATATTTAGTTCTTTCATGAATATTCGGCATCTACCATTAACTTCCTTGATCTTTATTACTTCCTCCACAGTTTATAGAAAACCAACGCACCGACACCAAAACCTCCACTTTAGCAGCAACCATGTCAAGCACTGTAAACTCGGCATACCATACAGCCGGTCTCTCCGGCTTAAACGTATATGTTCTGACAAGGCCAATTTCGCCTCCAACTGTCAATAACTAAGCAATGACCTCCCACCATAGGTCGGCAAAAAATGTGGAGCTCACTCAGACTCACTCACGAAACATATCTTACCCTTAGAGCTCACTCGGACTCAGACTCACCAAAATATAATTCACTCGAACTCACCCAGACTCAGACTCACGGCTCGATCTGAGTCTGAGTGAGTCTGAGTGAGTCGACTCATGAGTCCGTTAGCCTATCATTAGCCTTTTTCTACCATAATGTCAATGCTCTTTAATGCCAATATCTCGCATAATCGGTGCGCTACTTAGCACCTTTTGATTTCGTACCTTCAAATACGAGTTGTCTGAGTTTGCAGCTCAATATGGACCTTTTTATTGAATGAGATGACTCACACGATATATTTTTATCAGTAAGCTCCCGTGAAAATGTTTACGGGGGCGGGGGGAGGTCAAGGCACCTCACCCCCTCCCCCTTCTCACCTCACCCCTCTGATCAATAAATATTGAGCTGACGTATGAATGGTAGCGCGTTGAAGTATGTGGGACCATACGTGAGTATAAACGTGAGCCGACATAAGGCTGATAGTAATGCTGAAGTTGAGTAGATAGGACCATAGGTCGGCAAAAAATACGGAGCTCACTCAGACTCACCCAAGAAATATATTTTGCCCTTAGGGCTCACTCGGACTCAGACTCACCAAAATTTTCCTCAACCGGATTCACTCGGACTCAGGCTCACCAAAATTTTTCCCAACAGAACTCACTCGGACTCATACTCACAAAAACTTTACTCACCCGGACTCACTCAGACTCAGACTCACGTCTCGATATGAGTCTGTGTGAGTCTGAGTGAGTCGACTCATGAGTGAGTTTGCCGACCTATGCCTCACACGGCAACAATACCGACATTCTGTCATCAACGACGCGATTAAGAAATCTGAAAAACACGACCGCCGCCAACTGATAAAAAACACAAAATCCGAACCCGTAAATACTATTCCCAATCTTATTCTAACATATTCAGCCGCTTCCCCTAACATAAACCGCATCCTCGGAAGGAACCACAACATTCTGCTTGAAAGCGAAAAGCTACGATGTGTATTCCCGAAACCTCCACGCGTTGTCTACAGACGGGTGAGGAACATTATAGATATTCTAGCGTCCTCTAAAGTCAACATGCCTGAATTCAAAGGCAGCGGCCCATGCAACAAGCCTAGGTGCAAACTCTGTCCAATGATTAACAAAGTGTCCACCGTCACCAGTACCGCGTCATCATTTTCTTATCAGATAAGAGCCAACTTCAACTGTCACGTGCAAACATCATATACCTTCTCGAGTGCACCTTATGCCATGCCCAGTAAATTGGTCAAACTGAGACTGCGTTCAGAATGAGAATGAACAACCACAGAGCACACGTAAAGTCCCTGCCACACCTTCCTCTCTCCAAACATGTTAATAATCTTGGCCAGCCCTTCCACACATTTTCTGCTGTGGTACTTCAATCCAATTTCAAAACACACTATGACCGGGAGGCTCGTGAATAGTACCTCATATACAAGTTTAACAGTGTCTCTGGTGGCATAAATGAAAGCATAGGCCGACTATCGTGTATGGCCTGCAACGAACCTGAAAAATCCAATTCGCCAGGATAATAAGTGACCGATGCCCAAAAAACTCCTCTGTATTTTCGGAATGCAGAATATGAAGAATGCATATCTCTTTCAATTCTGTAGTGTACATGATTACGGGTATGGGTGTAGAAAGTACACATATTTCCTTCATTAATATTATTTTCGTCATTTCATTATCATTCCTTTGTGAATCGGCGTGCGTGCTCCTTCCTCCGTGTACAGATGATGTAACCTTGTAACCCTTTGGAGGTCGCTTGAACATCGCATGTTGTTTTCAATGTGTACGTGTATATGTATGTATGTGCGTGATTATATATATGTATATATACATGGATATATGTATGTGTATACGTATGTACGTGTATGTATGTGTGCATGTTATATATAATGGCTCATTTGTTGAAGGAAATGTGTGATGTACTCCCTCAATCCGCCTATCCTGCATCCTGGCAAAAAAAAATTGCTTGGCGCAATGCAAACACAGCACACAAGGAAGGTACACAAGGAACTAACACTGGGTAATTTTTGTCAGTATGCACCAACTAGGCCCCCAAAAAGTCCTGTTATATACTGCATCTGTTCTCAATATTGTGCACCGCCGAGCCGCATCTGTGACATTGCGGGCGGTCCTTGATGAGTGCCGCCATGCGCCTGCAAGGCCTCCGAGGTAAGCGGTCGACTTCAATAGCCACACCGAACCCCATCCCTCAGGTGCACGGGTGGGCACGCACTTC